>NC_048303.1:9198860-9376801 GCF_013100865.1 Trachemys scripta elegans | reverse complement strand
TCCGAAGAAGTGGGCTGTAGCCCACGAAAGCTTATGCTCTAATAAATTCGTTAGTCTCTAAGGTGCCACAAGTACTCCTGTTCTTTTTGCAGATACAGACTAACACGGCTGCTACTCTAAAAAAGACAATGTAGCCCCTAAGTCTTTTTCTGCAACTACTCAGTTATAATAATTTTGATACATAGAAAGGAGGGCCCTATCAAATTCACGGCCGTGAAAAACACATCATGGCCGTGAAATCTGGTCTTTTTTGTGCTTTTGCCCTGTACTACACAGATTTAATGGGGGAGACCAGCGTTTCTCAAATAAGGGAGTTGCAGGGCGGTCGCAAGGTTATTTTGGGGGGGAGAGGTCACTGTACTGCCACCCTTATTTCTGTGCTGGCTTCAGAACTCGGTAGCAGGAGAGCTGCGGCTGTTGGCTGGGTGCCCAGCTCTGAAGGCAGTGCCCCGCCAGCAGCAGCGTAGCAGTAAGGGTGGCAATACCATACATGCCACCCTTACTTCTGCGCTGCTGCCTTCAGACCTGGGCAGCCGGAGAATGGTGGCTGCTGACTGAGGGCCCAGCTCTGCAGGAAGCAGCGCAGAAGTAAGGGTGGCAAGACCATACCAGGCCATCCTTACTTCTGCACTGCTGCTGGCAGCGGCTCTGCCTTCAGAGCTGGGCTCCCGGCCAGCCCCCACCACTCTCCAGCTGCCTCCCTACAATTACCTTGCAAACCCCCCCCCCCCCGCACCAGCAACTCTTTTTTTTGTTCAGGACCCCACAATTACAACACTGAAATTTCAGATTTAAATAATTAAAATCATGAAATTTACAATTTTTAAAATACGATGACCGTGAAATTGACCAAAATGGACTGTGAATTTGGTAGGGCCCTAATTGAATGTGAAGGATGGAGAGAAACGTGGTCCTGTTAGTTACTGTGCCATCATACTGTGGCACATATCCCTGTTTATGCCACATATGTGGTCACAGTAAACTCCTATATTTCCCACCTCATGCTAGAAATATATATGGAGGAAAAAACAGAAGAATATTCTGAAACAAAGAATAAAATAGGGACCTAAATAAAATATGTGATGTTGTAGGGGGCTATGCATTTTAGATTGCAATTGTTCTGGTAAAACCTGCACACACCATTTATTCTTAAGAAAGGAGACAATAAACACTCTGGTCACATTGTTGCAAACCATATTCTTTGGAGCCTTGTTATTTTATTGCTCTTTTAAATAAAGGTGACTAAGCCACTATAATACAGGTATCTAGACTTCATTCACTTCGGAGCTACAAATTTGGGGCTTCACAAGTTTGACTGAATCCAATGCATAGACAGGGGAGAGCTGTAAAATTAGGAATCAGGTTTAGATTTGGGGCACACCATAAATTTGGGGATGTTCGGATCCTTGCACATCACTGTGCATATTTCTTTATAACATGTGTAAACAGCCCGGCTCTTCTCAGAGCTTTATATTAAGCACCGAGTCTGGGAAAAGTTTGAACAATGGGATTCTTCTGTCATCTCCAACAAAGAGCCCATCACCACTGACATAACAATGCCGTTTACGTATCGTGTTTAAGCATAACAGTTTGGCTGATCAGTTTAGGCAGCTGTGAGAGAACAATCAGGCCCCTATCTAAAGTAGAGCACAATGGTTCTAATACAGTTTTGCCATATTCATACTAGCAAGACAACTCTTGTTAGAACACTGTTTGGCCACAAGCCAGTTTCAAGATTCTTAAGCATACGTTACCCAAGTGAAGACAGGACTATCAGAGTAGAGCCTCCATGTGTTGCTAATCTGAATGCTTTCATTTAACCTACAAATGGTGTTCTTTCCAGCTAAAATGTAACACCAGGAGAATTACTAAGGCTTCATTATTTGTATAAAACACACTACAATACATTTAGAGGCAGTATGGCCCTGTGGGTAGAGTACTGGACTGCGACTTAGAGGACCTGCTGTCTATTCCTGGCTCTACTGTTGACAAATCATGTCCTATCTCTTGGCTTCTTTCTCATAACACCCTTTGTTTGTCTTCTCTATATAGGCCTAGTCTTCACTTACCGGCTGGTCCGGAGGCACGCCATCGATGTTCTGGGATCGATCCCGGAAGTGCTCACAATCGGCGCCGGTACTCCAGCTCGCCGAGAGGAGTACGTGGCGTCGACGGGGGGAGACTTCCGGCCGCGTCTGGACCGCGGTAAGTCCGGAGTAAGGTACTTCGAATTCAGCTACGTTATTAACATAGCTGAATTTGCGTACCTTAGTCCGAAGTCCGGACTAAGTGTGGACCAGCCCATAGACTGAAAGGTCTTTTGGCCAGTGACTGTCTCTTACTATGTATCTGTACAGTGCCTTGCTCAAAATTAAATGGCATTGTGACTCCAATCTAAGTGGGGCCTGAAGGCACTGCAGAAATGCAAGTCATAATATGTAGCTACAGGTTTTGTGCTGGTGTCCATAACTGGAATATGGGAGCCCCTCCCAGGTTAATAGATTGGTAGTGAGGTTCCTGGTGGACCTTCTGGAGTCTGCTGCTCTTCTCCCTTCCATGCTTAAAGGAAGTCTGCTTGGTGAGTTTCTACTGTATTTCTGAAGAGCCGGAAGTATCTAATTTGTGCTGAAAGAGTCTTTTATCCTTCATTTGTTATATCAGAAATGACAGTCTTGCCCTGAATACTTTTTGGGGGAGGTTATAAATGGCTTTTCTGGTGACGCCAGTGTTTCTTGCCACTGAAGTTACATAACTTGATTATAAATTGGATCCTTAAATGTCAAGGAGATGCTGAATTCACCTGAAAACTGGCATTTAGAGGAGCTCATAAAAGATGTGAGCTACACTCACTTAGCTCATTGCTCTTTCGGCATGAACTTCATTTAGCAGTTACTGACCACCAGATTAATTCTGTCAGAGCACCTTAAATGGACCTAGAACCTAATGCACTGTACAGCTGGTATGGAAGCTTTAATAAAAAAAACATATTTATGTCAGAGGATCTATGTGGTACAATCAGGTCAAAGCTTGTCAAGACACATGGTGGAGACCCACATGTGGGAAGAAAGAGCCTCTTTCCATCTCACTGCAGGAAGGGCTTGATCCTTCATTTAAGTCAATGGGAGTTTTCCCATTGATTTTGACTTGAGCAGGATCAAGCCCTGGAAGGACAGAAGAGATGGACCCACATCTGTACAACACTAAACTTTCAACTAATCTGGATCTGAATTTTGTGGCTTAAACCCACTTTTAATAGCCTCCCAACATCCTTTCATTCCCTCTGGGAAGGATGGGTCTCAGTGCCAGTGGTACAGAAATGCCCTAGGCTCTCTCACTTCAAGAGACTTGAATTCATACTTAGTAGGGGTCACAAGGGTCATGATTCTGGCTCAATTAAGTGCCCAGTCAAAGCCACAAAGCCAGTGAATAATTCTGCAGGATTGGAAATCTATGCCCAGGAGAAGCCCCAGGCTAGAATAGCGAGTTGCATGTAATATAGATTTAAGGTACTTCAGGATTTTCAAATTGAAAGGCACGGCCTATGGGTAGGATGTGCATTTCAGGATGGAGAAGCGTTGGCAGAGCTGTGCTGGGAAAGTTTGCACAGCACCTTCCTGTGCTACGACCAGCCATCACTATCAATTCATTACCACTTTCAAGAAAAAAAATTAAAGCGGGAAATATAAGCTAACTAAACTACCAAGAATTATATTGAAACAAAAAGCAGTTTCCTGCCTCAGGGTAATTTTCTTTCAAAGCGTTCTATGCCACAGGGACTCTGCCATTGATGATGGAGGAGGATTGGACAAGGAGCCCACGTGCAGTATGCCAACCTGCGCATCGGCCAGAAGGGGGCATTAGAGAATGCTGTCGTCTTTTAAACACCTGCTGGCCCAAAGCAGATGCACTGAGTTTGATTCTCTCTACTGCCATGCGCCTTGTATAGTCATTTGAACCTGCGGGAAGAGAGTAGCAAGCACTCCCATTCTCAGGGCCTGATTCACTGCAACTCTGCACCTTCTGTTGTCAATTACGCCAGTCCCAGGTGTGCGTAAAATGCTGCCCTTCTAATCTGGGCAGGTATAAACGTCTAAAGACTGGGCAAGAAAGTGGAGAACATTTAGGATGATCAGACAGCAAGTGTGAAAAATCGGGATGAGGGTGGGGGGTAATAGGAGCCTATACAAGAAAAAGACCCCAAAATCGGGACTGTCCCTATAAAATCGGGACATCTGGTCACCCTAAGAACATTCCATGTGTCAGTATCCCTGCACTGTGGTTTTTGCCATTGCATTAAGAAATTTGCTACAGTACATTTGTCCAGGCTATCAATAACCTTTGGGGGGGGGGGGAAATCTGACAACATAAAATTATTCTGTATAGATGCCAAGCAGGGTGATTATGGGATTACACCACTTTCTTGGAGCATTGTTGCACCATTTCTGCACAACCTGTATCTCTGGTCTGATGCTTCTTCTGCTCTCCCCACCCCATGCTCTAGCAAAAGCACCTTTAATAATAAACCTCCTGCTTGAGTAGCAAGTTTTATTTAGTGTGCTATAAAAACAGTCATTTCTCAGGTCATAAAAGAAACTCAACCAGACTGCATCATTTTGCTGCAGAGAATTTTCTGGTGAGCGATTCTCTGCTCTATATGCCAGTCCCCTGCCCTGAGTGTTTATGTACCAAAATAAAATGCAATTTTCTGTATTTTATTAAGTATGAATCGGCATTAAAAATCCATTTTGGAGCTGAAACTGAGATTTAATTGGCCCTCGATTTTACATTTATTGCCTTATGAGAATGTATCTGACTGCTTCACAACAGCGGTAAAAATTAAAGTAGGGATTTATTATGGAGTAATAGTGTTATAGCAACATCTAGAGGTCTGGCCCAAGATTGGGGCTCATTGTTTTAGGCACTATACACACATACACTGTCAAACCCTGCCCCAAAGAGTTGACACGTAGGCTAGGTCTACACTGTTGTAAATCGACCTACGTGAATAACGTAGCTGGAGTCGACGTACCTTAGGTCGAGTTTACTGCGGGGTCTACACCGCAGGCAGTCGACAGGAGAAACTCTCCCGTCGACTTACCTTACTCTTCTCATCAAGGGTAGAGTACAGGGGTTGACTGGAGAGCGATCTGCTGTCGATTTGGCGGGTCTTCACTGGACCCGCTAAATCGACCGCTGGTGGTTTGATCTCAAAGCGTCGATCCCAGCTGTTGTGTAGACCTGCCCTCAGTATACACACAACAGGCAATGGGTGGGAGGGGAAAACAGAGGCAGAGAGAGATTAAGTGATGTGCCCAAGTTCACGTAGCATGTCAGAAGCAGAGATAGGAATACAACCCAACTCTCCCGGCTGCCAGTCCAGCACCTGACCCATGGGACCACACTAAAACAGATATATAGATGAGAACTTGGGTAATTTCACTTCGATCCAGTGCTGGAACTGGAGTCCAGGCCCGCACGAAGTTTGTGGCTGTTCAGGACCAAACATTCAAAATCCTCAAACTTCTCTGAAGCTTAGAACTGGACAATATTAAAAAGAGGCCACCTGCTGCCATCCCCCCCCCAGGTAACCTCCAGCATCTGCTTATGCTAAGGTCCCAATCCTGCAAAGAGTTCTGTGGGGGCAACTCCCCTACACCCACGCCAAACCCCATTGCCTTTTACACATGGGCAGCGGGCTACCTGAATGATCTCCTTGAAGTTTCAGGGCCTTAGAATGATACCATGGTAGTTTCACCAGTGCAGAGAGGCAAATGTTGCATTTTTAATTGCCCTTAGTGTATTATGATATCTAATACATTTCTTCTTTTGTTTGCCCCCACACACCTTGCCCATGCAGAATTCTTTCCCCACCCTATTACTAATATTATTTATTGAGTGCTCTCTGGGTACTTGATCCTGTACAACTATATAGGAAAACACTGATATAAAAGATACAGTCCATGCTCCAAAGAGCTCAGCATGCAGTCTAAATCAGATACCGACAATAGACACTAAACACACCTGCCCTCTATTGAAGGAGTAAGGCTACACCATCTTCTTCTTACAAATGTAGCCTCAGCTGAAGGATTATCATTACTAGACTTTGCAGGGAGTGTGTTTTTTGAGGAGGCATCTAAATAGAAAGATGGGGTTCCAAGCGTCAGGGACACTCATCAAAGAACTTAACAAAGAGAAGGTTAAGAGGTGATCAGTCTATAAATACCACATGGGGAACAGAACAGATAACAGATGGCTCTTCAATCTAGCAGACAAAGATACAAAAAGACCCAATGGCTGGAAGTCGAAGCCAGACAAATTTAGAGAAGAAATAAGATGCAAATTTTTAACAGTGAGGGTCATAGACTACTGGAACAATTTACCATGAGTTGTGGAGGATTCTCCCTCACTGGAAATGTTTAAATCAAGACTGGAGTTTTACTAAGGGTATGTCTACACTACCCACCGGATTGGCAGGTAGTGATCGATCTATCGGGGATCGATTTATCGCGTCTAGTGTAGACGTGATAAATTGATCCCTGATCACTCTGCCATTGACTTCTGTACTCCACAGTGGCGAGAGGTGGAAGCGGAGTCGATGAGGGAGCAGTGGTAGTCGACTCCATGCTGTGAGGACGCGAGGTAAGTCGACCTAAGATATGTCAACTTCAGCTACGCTATTCTCGTAGCTGAAGTTGCATATCTTAGGTCGATCCCCCTCTCCCGCACCCCCAGTGTAGACCAGGCCTAAGAGATCTGCTGATCAAGGTTCAACCACAGCTAGGTTGCCTAAGTCTTTTCCGGCTTTAATTTCTATACTGCTATGAATGTGGCTGAAATGGCATCAAACCAAATCCCCAGATTCAAACACCCACCAACTATAAGAAAGCTCAGATGGGGATCCAAACATCACAGTTGACCCTCTATATGTAGCAAAATCCAGGATTTGAACAATGCTGAGCTCTGGGGCTTCATTTGTTGAAGCTTGGGACCAGCTAGACTATTGGTAAAAAAAGTTATGCCATGATTGCTTTTAACAAATGCATTGTGTATGAAAAAAGACTATTTTTTTAAACTCAGCTTAGATTTCTTTATTTGGGATTTTGGCATAGTACAAAATACATTAGAAAGTCAAGTATAAAGCCAGGTTTTCCATTATACTGTGCTTGTATTAATATTCAGTCTCTTTCCAAGCCACAGCAAGAATATATATTCAGTGTCCAGACAGAAACACCTTCTAAAACCCAGTGAAAATTCATCATCCTCAGTACACACGACCTTATCAGCAGTTGCGACGGGCAGACCCTCTGGAGTACCAAGGAAAGGGCAAAGCTGGAAAATCTGCACTTCTAAGTGCCAAAGCCTTTAGTTCAATGTGCTGCATTTGTAATTTTGCCAACCTTAGGTATTGGGCTTGCTACAGATATCCAAGAGCTCAGGGTCTGCAAAACTTCCCCTGGCTACAAGTCTTTCTTTCACTGTGTCTTCGTTTTGTTGTTGTTTGTTTTTGGTATGTAGGAATGTAGGGAACAGGTGGAAATGGATGTGGGTAACAGGATGTGCTGTGGGAACAACTGCAATTTTATGGAGCAAACAGGACCACAGCTTCTCCTTTCTCTACATCTGACATGCATTGCATTTACTCCTGTTGAAGAACTGAACGTGTTGAAAAGAAGCTCATTTTATTTTCTTAGTGGCAATGACTTACAGGAAGATGTGTCCTTGCTCCACAAGGAATCATTGGTGTTGGTTACCCTTTGAAAAGATACCAACCCAACTAGACATCATATGCAACTGGGTAGTATCTATGATAATAATACCTAGTCTTCATATAGTGCTTCTCTACAGTAGATCTTAAAACACTTTACAACAGAGGCCAGTATCATTATCCCCATTATACAGATGGGAAACTGAGGCACAGAGACGGGAAAGTGGCTTTCCTAAGCTCACCCAGCAGGAATAGACTCTAGATCTTCTAAGTCCCAGTTTAGCGCTCAATCCACTAGGCCACACTGGTCCCTAGGTACCAGACACATCATAGGGCATTGTATTGTAGATGGAGAGTCCCACAAAGGACCAAACCCCTGTCTATCAAGCCAGAGGGCTAGAACCATAGGGATTCCACCTACAAAGGGTATGAGTGTACTGCATAAGAAGTTATGTTAATTACAGCCCGTAGAGCCAACTAAGCGCCCATAGGTTTAAAGTGTGACATTTTATTCTTTATGCTCAAATCAATGGCTAAAGGCTTTTTATGGTGAAAAGATTAAAAATTCTGCTTGGTGAACCAAATTATTTATATAATATTGTCCCAGGTGAATACTATGCTCTTTGGCAAGGAAGTTTGGCTGGTTTCAAAGTGACAACAAACGTTCACTGCAAAAATTATCTTTTTTCTGCTGGTGGGAGACATGAAAACAACACCCTACCCAAACAACCCACAAAACCCCCCAACATTTTCCATGAACTGGCAAAAAATAATGAATTTTCATCAGTACTGAGAATTTTATTTTATTTTATTGCATCTCCAGTTGGAAACACAGTTTTTCCAAACACAACAAACCTGGGGCCTGTTCCAAAGCCCAAAGAAATCAATGGAAAGATCAGGCCCCAGTGAATTTTGTACCCATAAGAGGTGTCATTTTTATGCAAAGCACATGGAAGCCCTGCATGTACAATGAATATATTGAATGGTCAGTGGTAGCTCAAGATTTCCCTACATTGACTGCACCAAAATGCCTTAGCCTTGACCTGGATGGATTGATAGCCCGTAGGGTGAGAGCATTGATCAGTGTCCAGGGTCTTGTGGTTGTTAATCTGCAGTGATTATCAGCAAAGGTACCGTTAGTGCCAGATTTTTATGTCATAAACACCAGTTGTGAGCCAGTTTTTTAAAGTCCTTTTACTAGATAGATGTGGCAGTGATGTTAATCCAGTGGTGGTTGCAGCAGATGTGGGTTATTTCTCTCTCCATTTACACCAGGGGTGTTTAATTTTATTTATATTTATTTATGTATTTATTGTAAAGTAAAAGAAAAATCCCATCTGTTGAGTCTTCTACTCTCAAGCCAATTACAGTGGAGAAAGCGATTCGGCTATTCCACTTCTTATCAACCAAAGGACACAGTCGCTGGCAAGTGAGTGACCTAATGTGTCTGCTACTCAAACTTCCAGCAACCTACAGTAACTTAAATTAGAACATGTGCAATATAATTAGATCTCCTTCCCTTACAGACTTGTCCTGCTTCTTCAGTTGGAAAAGAAGGGGACACTTCAGACAGAGGCTATAGCTCAGCAATGCTGTCTGACTACTCACTGGGGTTTCACTTTGAGCTAGACAGGAAAAGGACTGTGATTAAAATGAAGCCTTTGTACTTTTAGCTACTGCCCAACAGCAATAGAGTTTTTAACTAGGAACCATGAAAGATAAATTCTAGCCTGGGGAGAAGGGTCTGAGCAGGATCCAAGTCCAAACTTCTCCAAATGTCTGGGTTGTTTGGAACACAGTTGGCTGGTTTGGGTCCATCTCTGCTTAAAATTGTGCGGTGGGGGGGGGGGGGGGGGGGGAGGGAGAGAGTGACACCATCTGAAAAATTACAAGTATCCACACCCCAGCTCCTTTCCCCGCACGTAGGATGGAAGAATCCCATGCACTGCTACAGGCTGGGGACTGACTGGCTAAGTGGTAGTTCTGCAGAAAAGGACCTGGGGATTACAGTGGATGAGAAGCTGGATATAAGTCAGCAGTGTGCCCTTGTTGCCAAGAAGACTAACAGCATCTTGGGCTGCATTAGTAGGAGCATTGCCAGCAGATCGAGGGAAGTGATTATTCCTCTCTATTTGGCACTGGTGAGGTCACATCTGGAGTATTGTGTTCAGTTTTGGGCCCCCCACTACAGAAAGAAAGTGGACAAATTGGAGAGAGTCCAGCGGAGGGCAATGAAAATTATTAGGGGGCTGGGGCACATGACTGATGAAGAGAGGCTGAAGAACTGGGCTTGTTTAGTCTGCAGAAGGGGGGATTTGATAGCAACCTTCAACTACTTGAAGGGGGGTTCCAAAGAGGATGGAGCTAGGCTGTTCTCAGTGGTGGCAGATGACTGAACAAGAAGCAATGGTCTCAAGTTGCAGTGGGGGAGGTCTAGGTTGGATATTAGGAAAAACTATTTCACTAGGAGGGTAGTGAAGCACTGGAATGGGTTACCTAGGGAGATGGTGGGATCTCCATCCTTAGAGGTTTTTAAGCCTGGCTTGACAAAGCCTGGCTGGGATGATTTAGTTGTGTTTGGTCCTGCTTTGAGTATGAGATTGGACTAGATGACCTCCTGAGGTCTCTTCCAACTCTAATCTTCTATGATTCTATGAAAAGTTTTGCTCATGTGTAGAATCAAACTGTGTGGACATTTGAAAATCTGTCTCCTCGTTGCCCAGCTCTGCACATCCAGTTTCAACGCCAAGTGAGAAAGGCTCAAATACGCATCTCCAAAAGACTGTCCTGAAGCATTTCCACATTGTATCATGACAGAGCCTCTGCTTGCCAGATTTTCAACCCTATTTTTCAGACAAGATAGTTTTGAGATTCCTCCAGATCTCTGAATGGGACCCAAAGTCTGAACATTTTGAGATTTGCCCATTGCCATCTCTTCTCCTTACAAAGAAGATTTTCATACCTGCACACTAAATCCAAAGCAAGGCAAAGTCCATATTGAAGTACCATTGCTTTTTGGGTAAGACGCCACACAGCAAACAAGAACCCAGAATACAAGTCCTGGTGTCCTTATTCCATTCTTACTCAAGCAAACACAGTGAACAGACCACAACCCACCATAAAAATTGGAACCAAACCTTTTGTGAGGTTCAGAAATATGTGGTTAACCTTTATTTGCATTCGTCCCTTGCTATTCCAGGTTCCACAGCTATGTTTTTGAAAAATATTTTCTATATATTGCACTAACTGGCCAATGCACCATAAATTGACAAACGGGAAGTGATTTTTCTGATCTTGCCACTGGATTGTATGGAAGCAGAAGGGAATGGAAGTTAGGTTAGAAAATCTGTTTTCTGTGACTCAAGAAGGTCACATAGCTCTCAGATAAGCAGCCACACTTTTATCCAGTCTTTAACCCAGTTGTCTGAGGTTCGCTCATCACTAAAACATATGGTCACATATATGTTGCAAACCACAAATTACGATAGTTGACCACTGGGAAAATCTACTTAAACCTGCTGTATGTTAACAACCAAATCACAGTGCCATCAATTGCCTCTGGGATTCTTTTGCTCCATCTTTTTTCTGTAACTTATTTCTGCCAGAAGCACCATTGCATCAGTAATTGTACACCTGGAAGCTTTATCTCAGTACCCACAAGTCATGCCCCTGAAAATGAGTGCCCTACTTAACATTCTCAGTCAAGTTACTTAACCTGGAGGAGGGGGCAGTGGATAAGTCACAGGGTGCTTTGATTAGATTTGGTTTGAAGCAGGCATACTTACTATTCAGTTTTTGGCTTTTGATCATAATCCCTCCAGCTTGAAAGTTCGGTACAGCAAAACACCATCATTACACACATTCCAGGAAGTGTCCAAGTCAAGGCAAGATCCTTCTTTCGTGCTTCATCCTAAACTGCTCCTGCATCCTTCCTTTTATTTTATACATTTTGAAAAGCAGTGTGGCTTAGTGCCTTGGATATGGGAGTAGGGTGCAGGAGATGTGAGTTCTATTCCTGGCTCTACCATGGGATTGGTCCTGTTCTGAGCAGGGGGTTGGACTAGATAACCTCCTGAGGTCCCTTCCAACCCTGATATTCTATGCACTTTTTGTGTGACCTGGTATATGTGGTTTGTACAGGTACGGTTTCTCACTCACCTAGTACATTGGGGCCTCAATCATGGTGCAGGCCTTTAGGCATTACTATCCTAATAATTATAGGGAAGTTTTTCAATTGTACAGGAGACAATTGGGAAGTAAGGGTGACTTTTTCCACATGAAGCAGAAACAAGGAAGAAAATGATTCAAGTAAGCAAATTAAAGGAAAAGGCTGTGGGCAAAACTCACCCTCTGTCCAGGTAAAGTGAATAGCTGTAACATAAGAGCCTCTCTGCTTATGCTCTGACCTGGAGGACTCATATAATAATAAAACATGCAGTTAACGAGAACGCACTTCCAACAGAATAAGGGAAGCGGGTGTCTTGCTGACACTGACATCTGATCTAAACGACAGGAATGTAATCTCTGATCCCATCAGGACAGCGCCCACCAGAGCAGATCTTTCACTGGGCATGTCTGATTGTCCAGTCAACAGTCCCCCTTTGCCAGTGGACAAACAGCAAGGTCCAGTGTAGAAGTATCCGTCCCCTGTGGGCAAACAGCAAGGGCTAATGAAGCTGTGCTCTCCCTTAGTGGGCAGAAGTAGATTTGGTATGAGGCAGGGCATAATTTAGATTGTAGCAACATCTGTCCCCAGCTGCCAGGCAGCACAGCCCAAAGCAGCGGTGCTCCTCCACCCCAGGGGACAAGTAGCAAGGCCTAGCGTTGCAATAGCATTCCGACAACTAGGTCTGGCCGAACAGCAGTGCAGCAGGTAGTCACTCAGAGCAGCCCTGTGGGCAGGTGATTTGCTCAGTGCAGAGAATGTGGGAGTGGCAGAAGAATAAACAGGAACTACACAAACCCTTCCACAATAAACTTCTTGGTCAATGTGTGATCCCTCGATCTGCTGGCAACGCTCCTACTAATGCAGCCCAAGATGCCGTTAGCCTTCTTGGCAACCAAGGCCCACTGTTGACTCATACACACGACCTCTTGGTCACAGGTTTCTGTTCAGAACTTCTACCCAGTGCTGCAGCATTGCCAGGTTAATGCCAACAATCTTGTGTTAGAACCAGCAGTGGCTTGGGGAACATACCCAAAACGCCAGGGCAGAATTCAAGTGAAAACCAGGAGGTTACTAAGGATACAAGCACACTTGTGGCGTAATTAAACAAACAGTACACCCACAAAACGCAGCCCTCGTTTAATCAAATCCCTGACAGCTGTTTATTGAGGAGAAGGTGTTGACGGTTCGCTTGTCTTGGATGGATTTCTGCCGGAATAAACACTACTGCTTTTGAAATGTCAAATCCCATTTTCTTGTCAAAAATATGCACTGAAACTATACACACAGAGGGTGTCATTACTGCTGGCATGCTGCGGAGTGGGGACTCCATGTATGGGAAAGACTGAGCTGCAAGAATGTTTGGAAAATCAAGAGTTATTTTGCAACGGGGCATGACATCTCCCTGGGAGAAAACATACCCAGATTCTGCAGATGGAAAAGAGATGATGTTGGATTTCAACACCCTCCGATGGATCTAATTTGATCTGGAAACGTTCCCCGTGTGGAGCAAAAATTAGAAGTTTAAGGCTCTCCCTTGAATCAGCCTGTATATTCAAATTGGAGGTGTAATTATTTGGTAAGACTTCTATAGTCTCAATCATAAAACAGAGCCTCTTGAATTCAAAAGGGCTAGGCTTGTGAAAAGGAAAGAGGTAAGATTCTTAGCTGGTATAAATCAGCAGAGCTCCATTGACTTCAAAAAGCTATGCCAGTTTACACTAAGGATTTGGCCCATATTCCAATCTAACTTGACATAACCATTTGGAGGTGGGATAGAATGTGTAGGAGTTGCTGGCATTTGATGCTACAAAAGTAGCCAAGTGCCAATACTTTCAGGAGTAGGGTCCGAGTCTCAGTCAACGGATTGTATTGTCAGCAATAGAAGACGCTACCTGCTCTAACACAAGGAGTAAAGGTATGACACTAAGGGGAAAAGTAGGCTTAATATCAGGAAAAATACCCTGGCAGCGAGCTGTATCAGGTCATAGGGAAATCTACAAAGGGAGAAGGAAACCCCTTGCTTTGGACATTGAAGACTAGACAAAACACTAGAATCTACTGTACGGAACTCCTGCAGTGGCTGGGAGATAGACTACTGGATGATCTAATAGGTCTTTTTTCCATCTTCCACTTCAGTGGACCTACAATAATCCCTGACTTTCTGCTGCTTTCAGAAGTTTACTGCTCATAAAGACAAGAAAACAAGGATGAACACTGCCCACCATTGCTGGATTGCAATATGTCATATTAACTAGAGTTGCTGGGCCAACCATTTTGGAATGGATCCGAGCCTGGCAGTGCCCATCTGACCTGGACAAGCTATTGCTGTCCTGCTGTTCATGTTCACCGCAACACAGACAGAATCCAACAAAAGGTGGTTGAATTCAGGCTAATTGAAGTCTGTAGTGACAACCTGAACTCAACCTAAACCTGAACTCAACTTGTGCTCACACCTACTATCATGACATTTGTCTCTTGAGCTCAGATCTCATCCTAGTCTCCTCTTCTTGGCTTGGCTTCTAGTTTAAAAACAACAACAACAACAACAAAACCCTCCAATCTCTGAGAGAGTCCTTGAGGAGGTCGGTTGGAAGGATGCTCCATTTGCAGGTCAATAAAAAATATAATACCTTGCATTTCTATGGCACCCTACAAGTAAGGATTGCAAAACACTTCAGAACCATTATTTAAGGCACACAACACCCCTGTGAGGTGGGTCACTATCCTGATTTCAGAATGGGGAAAACTATGACTCAGAGAGATGAAGTGGTTTGCCCAAGGACACACAGCATGGCAGTGACAGAGCTGGATTAAGAACCTGGATCTCCTAAATCCAAGTCTTGTGCTTTATTATCATAATTATGGATTATCTCCATTACAGCAATGCAGAGCCTCAATCAATGGTGTTCCCCATGGTGCTAGGTGTTGTACAAACACATAGCAAGAGACAGATTCTGACTCAAAAACTTTCACAAGACTGAAAAAAAGGAAGGGAGAGGAATCAGAAGTGAGCAAGCTGGCCCAGGTCAGGGATAAAGTCAAGGGTATAACCTGGGTCCACTGACTCCTAGTCCAGTGCTGTCTGAATTACCCCATGATACCACCTACTTTAACTGCTAATTCATGCTTTCTCATATACGTGTTAAAGCAAAAATTCCCACACATTTAGACAGACCCTCCCTGCTTGCTGGAGACATTCTCCAGGGGACCCTTAACGGCCGTACAGTACACAGTGCAGTGTGCTTTCACTGGTGTGAAATACAAGGTTAGTGCCACAGCGAAAGCTATAAACCCAGAAAATGTGACTGTGTAAATATTTAAACGATGTGTGCTTAAAACATGAGCCCTGAAACTGAACCTTTCTGACAAAGAGTAACGATAGGATTCAAGTTAATATTTCATAAGTAAAACCTTCAAGTGGTGGCTTTTTCATGGCCACTTCACAACATTCTGTTTCCTTCTGAACCACAAGTTCTTACAGAAAGGCATTTCTGACTGTCCCACTAGGACACGCTCCCTCTGTGTTCAGAGAGAGACTGAAAAAGATCCCAAGGTGGGATTGTGAATATAATGATTCCAGGGATTAGCCTTTCTTCCAGGTGTCATAGGGCAATCCTTGGCAATCCTTTGAAAACAGAGACGGGTCTCTTCACTGCCGGCCAGTGCAACCAAGCTCCCTGCAATTCTCTTTTCACTTCCATTTGTTCTACTCCCCGTCATATTGCCACAATGCTTTAGATACCTAGAGTCTTCAAAGGTCAGTGTTTCATTCGCCCTCCTTCCAGCCAACAAGACCTGAATGAGCCTCCATTCAGAGCCAATCAATGATTGTTCCTAATCGGAAAGGGCCTAATGCTGTGAAACGCAAATGGGAGTTGACAATACTCGACACACTGCAAAATCAAGCCTAAAGGACAACAGTAAGTCATTGAGAGGAAAGACGATCTTGTGGTTACGGCACTGGACTGCAACTCAATTCCTGGTTCTGCCACAAACATCCTCTGTGATCTTGGGCAAGTCACTTGATCTCTATCGGCCAGAGTTGCATAAGAGCTCAGCTCCTATTTAGGCACGTCAATGAAATGGGCTGCTTTTCATAAGTCACCCAGCAATTCCCACTGAGAGTAATGTTTTCAGTGGTCTCTGAGCTCTTTGGAAGATCTAGCCAGAAAGGCCTCAGTTCCCCATCTGTGAAATGGGGATAACAACACTTCCTTCCTCCCACCCTTTGCCTGTCTTGTTGACATAGACTGTAAATGCTTTGGGGCAGGGGCTGTCTCTGACTGTGATTATGTACAGTGCCTAGCACAAAGGTTTTTGACTGGGGCCTCTAAGCACTATAGTCAAGCACTGGAGGTACTGTCTCCTCACAGTGCCTGAGTGAAGTACATCCTCCATGATTTCACCCCTCACCAGACAGGGTGATTTAAGACAGAAAGAACAGCAAAGCACAGCATAGCATAGACTACACAGCACAGCATAGTGAAATTATAATGCTGGTATAGTACAGCAGATCAGTATCCCTGAGCTACTGGGTATTTCCTGTCACGTGACACAATTATGACAGCAATTATTACGTGCATGTGCCATTTTAAATAATCAGATTTGACTTAACAGTTGTATTATAAATAACTATACATAATAAATTATACATCAAAAGACTACATTAAAACAACATTATTAAGGTCGCAAAATCAAGCACTCCAGTTAGGAAATGCCAGAAGGAAGGTTGCCTGCTCAACCTTAATTCAGCCCCCTTCTGCATATGCAGGATAATGCAATCTTTAATTACATCATCACATATTTCCACAAGACCCTTCCCTTACTGAGCGGGTATTAAAGATTTCATTGTGGTGAGTTTGGGACAGCCACATCACTCATGAGTGGTGAAGCTTTGAATGAGGTATGCAGGACATCCCAAATACACGGTGATGAAACATGTAAACCTTCACACAACAACACGTATTCCGAGCATGCTACATACATTGCAGATGAACTATTTTAGAAACACTTTAGAGAGTTTTAAGAAGTTTTATTGCAACTCTTGGAGTGTGGTATCCTTTCCCCTTGTCAAGCCAGGTGCCTTAGTTACCATGGGTCTGACTGTGCAGGGCTCAGAAGTGGAAAAATAATTGAAACTAAATACGAAATGCCTCCAGAGATAACATACAGTAATTTTTCTGTAAATAAAAATATCACAATATCTTTCAGGGCTCAACACAGATTCTGAAAGTCCTCTAATTGGGAAGCCTTTCTCAAAGGTATAAAGTTCCTATTTCTAGACCCGGGAGTCATTTAAAGCCTGTAGAGCTGGCAACATTTTTATCACTAGCCCAAGACAGAAACTGAGCCTTGGGCAAGTTTAAAAAAAAAAATAAAAATCCAAATTTGGAAGAAACTTTTCTCTTCTAATTACATCTGTTTGAAGCCACCCAGGGGGTTGGAATGTAGATGGATTTATGTGCAGAGGGCAGATGAATTGATCAAAGGGAGTGATAACTAGACGTATTACATTTCTTTCCTATTTATCACATGGAGTAATGTGTGGATGCCTTTGCAACTCACTGGCTTTTCATATATTGGTGTCATCCTCACTCATTAGTGTCTTGAAATCTGCCAGTCACCGAATCATAAATATTAGAGCTGGTAAAGACTTATCAGATCACCTGGTCCTTCCGTATGCAATATGCATGACTGTCCCTACTGAATATTCAAGAGCATAATTTAATGTTACCACCAGTAGGATCATTTGCCTTCTAATTACTAAGGCTGGAATGCAATGGATCACTAGTTCTTCTCCATAACATCTGTATTAATTCCAATGTGTATTTAGCATGCACGCATACATCTACTCAGCCCACCATAAGTGCCTGGTAGCATATAGTTTGCCTGGCAAACCCCAGAGCTTCCTATTAACCTGGAGTTTCCAGAGAGAAAATTGCTCCTGAGTTTCAGGGTGCATAGGGGCTCCCCCACCACCCCTCATCGATATTTAGAATTGTTCCCTTTGGAAGAATCCACTTAACTAGGATTCAAGCAGAATGTAAGACAACTCCTTGGGTGCCAGCAGCATCTCAGGGCATAAATCGGATACAGGGTCATATTCTGTAGTGATTTACATCCCCTGCAAGCCCATTCAATTTAATGGGAATGTAGAGAGTGTATGTCAACACGGAACTTGGCTCTTTAAGCATAAGTATGGTGATTCATGGACAGGGTTACACTGGTCACTATGTTTGGGAGCAAGAAGGACATTGTCTCCTGGGACATATTGATATATATCTTGGTTTTCTCCCCCTCCAGCCCTCACCCGCCTGCCCTCCTTAGGAGCATTCAGTGGGGATTATCCATTAGGGCTGAAAGATCATATCCCATACACTGAATTCTTGGTGATTATAGTAGTTTTTACCTAGCACATCATTTTATTATTGATCAGATGGAATGTCTAACACTCAAAAGGGAACAGCACTGATTGGGAGATAACTGAATACTTTGGGGTCTGTATGGGAGATCACACACACACACACACACACACACACACACACACACACACACACACACAATCCCCCCTCCCGCTTTTAAATCCTGTCCAAGGAGAAGTAAAACAGGTACACCTAGGATTACAATCTCCTTTTAAAGGCTATCAGTAATACACATCATTTTATCATCTTTTTCAGCCAAAAAAATTGCTGGAGAGATCTTTGAACATGTTTTTGCCATCACAAAAGCCACGGGTTGCCCTCAGACATTGGATATTTGTGATGTGACAGAAGGCTGCATTGTGATCTCTTTAGCAGCCTTCCACACTGGTTGCAATAGAATAAAATAATGAGTATCTTACATTCCTATGCCCCCTTTCAGACAGAAGGGTTCCATAGCACTTTGCAGACTTCAAAAAGCTCTCACCCACCGCTGTAACCTAGTCTTCTCTGGAGTGGGACATAATAGCTGTTAATTGGCACATAGAAACTGTTTAGAGGAGATAAGGAGCAATACTCTATCCAACTGAAATCACACACTAGTTCAGAGTTCGGCCTGGGTACCAGGGCAAATGCCCCAATTTTTTGAATATTGCCATTGGCTATTTAATGACGATAAGTAGCAAGAAGGCTTCTCATCTAAAATACAGCACACAATGCAATGCCGGGGCATAGGTTTTAGGCTAACCCAGGAGGAAGGATACCATCCATCAAATCACTCACTGCACATTCTGCAGAACCTTGCGTGTGTGGACAGGAGTGGGCTGTTACTCACTAAGGTACTGACCATATTCCAACCTGTTTCCTCATGACAGTTGATCACATCACGGCCCATAGTGGAATGTTCCCCTTACACAAAACTGGTAGATTTTCTGGGGCAAACCAAGTTCAAATCACACTGCAGCAGGAGTTTCTTTTTATACTGTACTGGCCAAAGGACCCAGCGCTGCTCCGTTCTTACTATAGGTGACTAAGCTATTTGGGGGGGGGGGGGGGGGAGGGCATCTAATCTGGGGAAATCTAAATTAGTCTTGATCATCATGCACAAGCTGAAAGAGTCAGAATGTTTGGTTGTGTGCTTCCCACTGTGGTCTTTTATCAGATTTTGTGTGTGTGTGTGTGTGTGTGTGTGTGATGTGCAGCCTTACCAAAGAAAATTAAAAAAACAACAACTAAGATTCAAAGTTTGAAACTCTTACCCTCTGTAGGGTTCCCGGCCACAACACATTACCCAGCAATTTGCTTCAAGATGGTACCTCTGAGAAGCTCCTTTAGGGTTCTCATCCTTTCTTCCTTCTCATCTTTTCTTATTCCCAGGCAACACATACAATCCTCGTGGGGGTGGGAATGGAGAAGGCAGGGGAAAGAGTTGGAAGGAGGATTTGATCAACTCCTTACGCTTTACTGACCACACCATGAAGCAAACAGTTGCACAAAAAGAAGGTCTGAGAACGGAAACAAATATATTCTGAAAGCTCAAGGTGGTTACACGCAACGCACGGCAACAGCAGCTGAGAGGGCGGGAGCTGGGAACCAGAGGAGACAACACTGATAATATGCCTAATGCATGTGACACATTTTTCAGTACTCATATTAATAACAACCAGACCACAAAGTTTCAGAAGTTGTCATTTAGTTAAAAAAAAATAATCTCAGGCAAGTCACAATAGAATTTGTTTAGCTACAGTTGATTGGCACTTCAAGCTACATGTGGTGTCCAGTCTAGGCTTTAGCTGTCACTTGTTTCCCAGCACACAACATGTGAACTAACCACAGAAGACAGCTTTCTGAGTTTGTTGCAGGAAGACATACAGACCAAGGAGTTTCTGTTTATACTGTTCCGCTCTTTATGTTAAAACAATGAATAGTATAATTTAAAGGGGTACAGCTGCATTTTTTTAAAGAGTCAAACGTAGTTCAGGTAGTGCATATTAAATTGTATGGTTTTACAATCAAATCTTCCTATTTAAAAATAAAAATATCTCTCTCATTGCAGTGTGAAAGACCCACACAAGCAGTACTTGGTCCTGCTAGTGAAGGCCGGGGGCTGGACTCAACGACCTTTCAGGGTCCCTTCCAGTTCTATGAGATAGGTATATCTCCATATAAAAAATAAAAAAAGCAACAGGGAGAACTGGGACTAACTGATTATACAAGGGGAAACAGTGGAATTGATTATACATCAAGTACTGCCAAATTCACAAAGTAAACAAACTGAAAAAGAGAACAGCATATTTTCCCCTCTTTAATCATTTTAATTTCCAGTCATTTTAAGGGTTGCTTGTAATAGTAGCAGATAATATTTCAGACACAAGTATGATTTTTCAGTTAATAACACCACTACCTTGCTTTTATGTAGTGCTATTCATCAGTAGACCGCAAAAGGGCTTTAGAAGGGAGGCCAGTATCATTATCCCCATGTTACCAATGGAGAAACTGAGGCACAGAGATGGGAGGTGACTTGCCCAAGGTTACCCAGAAGACCACTGGCTGAGTCAGAAAAACAGCCTAGGTCGCTCGAGTCCCATTCTAGTGCTCTGTCCACTAGGCTAAATTGTCTCTTTTTGATTCACAGATTCCAAGGCCATTGTGATCCTCTCGTCTGACTTTCTACATCACACAGGCCAGGGAACTTCCCCAAAATAATTCCTAGAGCAGATCTTTTAATAAAACATCAACACATCCTTCAGGATATAAGCCAAACAGGAAGTGGTGGGGGTTAAGAAGAAGCTTCTCTTATGGGTAACAGAGTAGCAGCCGTGATAGTCTGTATCCGCAAAAAGAACAGGAGTACTTGTGGCACCTTAGAGATTAACTTGTTAGTCTCTAAGGTGCCACAAGTACTCCTGTTCTTCTTATGGGTAAAGTATTCTGGAATTGTCCATTAGGTAGTTTCTTGTACATTCCTCTGATACATCTGGTACTGGCCTCTGTCAGCAACAGGGCATTGACTGCATGGTCTGACGTGGTATGATAGTGTCCATGTTCCTATATTTAGTAAATATCAAGGCTTGAAAAATCCATTAATTTGCTCCTCATTGGTGGATAGGTGACAGTCCTTATGGA
This sequence comes from Trachemys scripta elegans, assembly GCF_013100865.1. Taxonomy (NCBI): domain Eukaryota; kingdom Metazoa; phylum Chordata; order Testudines; family Emydidae; genus Trachemys; species Trachemys scripta. The sequence continues at coordinate 9,355,383 of NC_048303.1, read as the reverse complement.
TGAAAAGGCTAACTTTCTGAATGTGAACCTAGGCTGTGCTGTCTTCTTGAGCTGAGTCTGCAGGCAGACAAACCTAGCGCCTCTGCTGCTGTCCATAACTTTATCTAGCAATAACAGCATAGTTATGCTGGTCAATTGTAGGATTTGCTATTTATAACTTTGTCGACACAAGTCAATCTGACAAGACTCCTGATCCTGTGATGTACTAAGCACCTCCTGGAACATGGAGTTGAGGGTGCCTGCCACATCCCAGGGTGAAGCTCGCTGCTCACAGGATCGGCCCATCAACATTTACAACATAGCAGATAAATGCTCACATATCCTCATATCTTCAGTGAGTTATTTCAGCTGGGCATCAGCAAAGATGCACCTAATCACACAAAGCAGGGACCCAGTACATTAGCTACAAGAAATGGCCACGGACATAAGCAATATCGAGGTATGGTTGTTCATAGGCTGTGTCCCAGGCCATTCCAACATTTGAGATATCAACTTCTTCAAAAATTGTCACCACCACACAGAAAAGCAGAAACTCAAGGGAATTTTTCTTTCATTGTCACTACCACACAGAAAGAGAGGATGTCACTATGTCCTCACAGAGCGGAGTGCTTTTGATACAGTCATTGATCTCATTAGCTTTTTGATTTTTTTTTTTGAGTGGAAAGGTAGAGAGACATAGGTACGTATGCGAGTGAGTGAGTGAGTGTGTGTGTGTGTGTGTGTGTGTGTGTGTGTGTGTGAGAGAGAGAGAGAGAGAGAGAGAGAGAGACTGAACAATTAAACAAGATTCTTAAAATATATATGAGACATTGATGAAGCCACAAACAAAGGAGTTGCCACCTTGTTCAGGAACAGTGCTCCTGAAATATGCTGCTCAATGCAATTTATTATATCGTGTGGACTTCTGGCAAAATGAGGGATATAAGTGTCACATCAGAGCCAAGATTTCACAGGTCAGTCTAACAACCTCAGTTGTTAATTTGCTGGTGAAGAGACCCCTTGGGGCTTTTTCTGTACATGTACCACCGGTGAAGCTCTCATTGACGTCAGTGGGACTGCCTCATGCAGAATAAGCATAGAATGTGCGTAATAAGGGATAGATAAAATGGGACTATGGAGACAGGGTGTAACTTCAATAGTATAAGGGTCCATAAGTATTTGGGGCCCAGATCAGCTGATCTGATCTCCATGCAGTTAATTTTCCATGTGCATTTTTAATATCCCATGAACATAAATCTCAAAAGTGGCAGCCTGACGTAAGTTTGAGTCTTCAATGGGGAAACAACAGGTTACCATCCCAGTGAGGAACTGACACAGTCAAAAAAATTCATCTCTGGATGAAAATACGCACATGCCCTCCTAACAGCAACATCCGGAAAGGGCAAGCGTATCATGTCGCCAGCAATTGGAGATGACCCGTTTTCTCTTGAGCGGGAAATGGGAACAGAACTGCTTCTCTGCAGCCTGTGGCTACAGTATTCTGAGACTGCAATCTAAAGAGGCAAAAAGGACTATAGCAATGACAATACCACTCTTTCCTGTGCCATCTGGTTCCAACATTATTGCTCCATAGAGCAAGGTAGTGAATTTACTGTGGTCTAGGTTACGTATGGTTATGTCCAGGACGGCAGTGCATAGATCCAATCCATACAGGAGTTCTATCACAATGCATATTTAGAGCACTCCAAAGCACTTTTGAAACTGAAAGGCACACAGGAATAATTTCACCGCCACTTAAGTGAAAAGCAGCAGCAGCCACTGAGAAAAGCATAGCCACACTGAGCCACTGTAGTCCTGGGGATTGGGCACTGAACAGTGACAGTGACCTGCTGTGTGACGAGAGACAAGTCAGCTCATCTCTCCTATGCCATCGTAAAGTGGTACAATGATAATCACCCTCTTTCGCAGAGTTTTCCCTCAGAAGTCTCCTGTCCAAATACTCATGCAGCCCAATGTGATACATCTAGAGCCTGATCCAAAGTCCACTCAATGAGTCTTTCCATTGACTTTGAGGGACTTGGATGAGACCCCTAGTGAGATGAGAGGATCACATCACAGAGGGGCAGGGCTAGAAATGTATGGTTAAGTTTGGTTTGGACACACCAAACACGGCTCACATGGTGCATGGTTCTAAAGCAACCTGGTGACAAAGTGTATTCGGAGCAACACAGGGAGGATTACAGGATGTGAAGAAATGAAATAAGAAAGTGATTTTCAATACCTGTGTGCAAGCATCATCACACGTGACACAGGAGGTCAGACTACATAATCCCAGGGGTCCCTGCTGGCCATGGAATCAATGGATCTCAAAGAGCTTTAACAACAGAAGTCAGTATCATTGCCCCCATTTTACAGATGGGTAAACTGAGGCACCGAACAATGAAATGGCTTGTCTACAGTCACCCAGCAGACTAGCAACAAATCCAGGAATATAAGATAGATCTCCTGAATCGCAGCTCACCATGCTGACCACTATGCCAAGTCAAAGCACAAAATTGCATTGCTCTTTGGTGTCATATGGCCTCACAAAATATTATAGTACTTTCTGGTTCCAACTCCCATTCTTAGCTCCTTTTTTTCCAGTTGCTTAACTTAACTTCCTCAGATAAATTACTTTGGGGCTACAATTGTCCACGACTACCTTGAGCCCAAAGGTGATTTTTCTGGGAAAATCTGAGCAAAATTGTTTCAGGAATTTTTAGGTTGTTCAGTCCAAGGGAAAAAAAAAAACAAAAAAAACCCCAAACCCCCAAACACATAGATGTTCTTTAAAGTTTATTTCCTGAAACATTTTCTAAAGAATGAATGGTAACTCATGCTGCATATTAAATTAGCAGTAGGCCCAAGCAATTCCCCCTAGGCTCTGAACACCTCTGAATTTTGAAGGGGCTACTTTCAGAATATGAATCTAGATCCAGATTACAATATCACATACAACTGAAGCTCCCTAAAGTTAATCACTCCCTATCTTGAACTTTGGAGTGTCCAAAATCTCAATCGGTCTGAAATCTCAGGAGTCCTTCTGTTCCACAGAAATAACACCAACCTAGAAATTAGTCATGTGATTACCATTACGAATAGAAATGTATATAAAAACCTCAAGGATCTAACTATCCATCAGTATCTATCTGTCCCATCCCTATCTATATAGCTGCTCATCCATATCTTCCACATCTGTTTATGATTGTAGACAGAGCAGTAGCAATGCCAGTAGTTAAGGTTCCCTATCAGTTTTTCCATTATACCCCACTGTTTTGAGATGTTTATGCCTTTGATGAATTTTAATCTCTCCCTATTCAGCCTCTCATTCAGCTTGGATTTTTGTGGGAGAAAATTTAAGCCAAAAAAAAAAGTCCAGTCATGCTTCAGAAAATATACAAAAAACTTTATCAGTCTGTCTATCCACAGTTATGTAGCAACACAGAGAGAGATGCGAATAGAATTTGGTACCATGCTCTGTGATTCTTCTGGATGAAAGACATGATGGAAATGTATAACTTATTATCCTTTTTACTTGCGGACATCTTACATAATTTCCACTTTGTGGAGTACAACTGCCCCCCTCCCCCGCAGAAAAAGAGTCAGAAACAGGAGACAAGTAAATCAATATCTTCTGACTTGTTTGGAAACAAAATAACCAAGTAAATAAAAAATAAATAAAAGACTGATTCCCCTTTCTGCTGTTCTCTGCCAAGAATGTCTGTGCACAAGATACGTTTCAGGCTGGGCAATTAATGATTAATGCAGAGTAGATAGGGCTTGTTCTGGAGAGAGGGGAAAGTGCGCACAAACATACAGCCCATTATGGCAATTAATGGTTTAAAAGATTTTAAAAAGGCAAAACACCTTCCCCGAAAGTTTCAGTTTGCTGCATTTTCCTGTATTCTTTGAACTTTCTGTCAGGACAGATGTCAAGCCTCATTTCTGTGGTGTCTGGCGTGCCGCATTTTAGACACAGGCATTGACACTGAAAAAAGGCCCACATGGTGAGGAAGGCATTCAATAATTCCTCAAATCGTTGAGTCAGAAAGGACACTGAAGCAGGCTACTTAGTCCATCCCCCGAGCGGGGGTTGTAACAAGACTGATCCTCTATCAAGGATGGCTCAAGGACATAAACAGAGTCAAGTCTGCCCTATCTCCAAGTGAAGGTGTCTACACATCCTCACTTGACAGCTGATACTGCCTGGAAGATCTGAAGTGTTGCAAAGGTTTAGCTAATATTTACCCTGCTGCAGCTTATGGGCTGGATTCTGCCCTTTTCTAGCCAGCTGGAGGGGCAACACTGCAGGAGAAAGTCAGGCTGACTCAGCCACAATTCTGCTTGGGTTCTCCTGAGGAGAACAAGTTGCAGTGACAGCTCTGCCCGTCTTGCAACGGGTGCTCCTATGAAGGGGGACAGCCATGGTCACACAGTCTTTGGATAACTAGCATCGACAACGGCCCCTACGTATCTGCATTCCCCAACCAGGTTCTTCCAAACCCCTTTATAGAGGCACAGGTATGAGAGAGGTTCCCTGTGTCCTCTCCTCCCTTGCATATGTAATGACCACCATCCTAGTCATCGGTAGGGATTGAACCCAGGTCCTCAAGGGCTAAGAGAATAAGCTTCTCCCGCTTGTGCTGAAGAACTGTCCCCCTCTTGCTGGGAGCTGCAGCAGACTCCTGTCTTCTGTGAATCAGGCACACTGACCTGTGGGCTGCGTGTGCAAACACAGGCCTGAGCACAATCAATCTCAAGGCAAGAGGTGAGAACAAAGGAAGAAGTGTGGACTCATGGTTATAGCACAGGACCCAGAATCTGGGTTCTACTTCTAGCTCCGTTGCCCACTGGTTATGTGGCCCCACAGCTGTTGCTTAGGGCTAACTTTCCCCACAAAAGGATAATATAATTCAGGAGTGCCCAACATATGGCCCGTGGGCCGTACCAGGCCCACCAGAGCATTTTGTAAGGCTCACAGCCCGCTTCAACACAATATACAAACAGTCAATTCATTAGTGTCTTGTTGTCATGTTTACATCATTTTAGTTTACACAAGGAAGTATCAGAAAATGCCATAAAAACTGGGTTTAATAAATAAAATGTTGTCATGTTTCATAGAAGCGCAAGACTGTAAATAATAACTCTCTGCATTCACAGCTCAGCTGTAGGCTAACCAGTCCAATTAAACAGGTACTTACTTGGCGATTGTTGCTATAAAAAAATCAGGAACACGCCTTCAGATATGCGCAGATTAGCTACAGTCAGTCCCAGATACAATACTTTTGTTTGTTTTTTCCCCCCGTTTTCTATCATTCTGATACACATTTCATGCATTGATTTCTTTCTTTGTTTTTAAATAGCTAATACTGTACATAGAAAAAACCTGTGTAAATACATACAAAACAAGCTGAACTTAAAATATGAATCTTATTAAAATATGTAGAGTCCGCTTGGCCCATACAAAGTTGTGCTTAGGTTTATTGGGCCCTCCTCTGTAATAAGTCTGGGCACCACTGATATAATTCACTTACATACCCGATAGGTCAGTTGTAAAAAATGTACTAATGCCTAATAGCTTTGAGCTCATTGGATGACTACAGAAGCTACAGAAGTGCAAAGTATTATGATTATTTAATTCATGCATATATACATAATCTTCTACACAGCTTCCCCACCTAAGTTCAAAATGAAAACAAAAAGCAAAAACAAACCGGAACGGAAATCAAAGGAAGTCTAGAAATTATTTTCTGATTCATAGGCCTCTACATCATATAGAAAAAAACCTTACTCAGGGAAGTCAAAACTATATGAAAACATTAATTGCCCAGGAGCATGTGGGATTAAAGCATTTGAAACAAAGTTATTTGAATCACATCAAAACATGAAAGTGAAGTTCATTCTCTACCCTTCCCCCAAAAGAGTAAAACCCATCAATGCATGAAATGTAGCTAAGCTTCACTAAAGCCAAATGCGGGATTTAAGCACCTAGATTAAAGGACAAGTTGTTTGTGCAACTGATACGATATTATGAAACTTTAGACATTTCTTTCACAACTGACGAGGAACTGAATGCATTAGACAGGCCTGTTTCACATCAGAAAGCACAAAGACTCCAAAGTCCATATTCCACTGGATTTTTCTCTGGACTCCATTGTTTGTGGTTTAAAAAAAAAAAAAAGGTCAGAGCCATTTTTAAAGGAGGAAATCATATTTCTTAGGCTGAAAATGATACTTGCTGCTAGCAAGAAAACAACTGGAGCTTAATCCTCCTGGAGCAAGGAAATTTACAAGGTCAAAATCACAATAGGTATAATCCCCCAAAGAAAGCAGGGGAGAAAATAAAATACATCAGGCCTTGGTTGGCGGTGCAGAACTGAGGCACATTGGCAATGATTACAAATGACTCTGTCAAATGCAACAGGTTTCCTCCTAATAATTAAAGCTGTGAGATGTTTTTAGCGGAAGGTTTGCATTATTTGGGGGCGCCTGGTTAACAGAGTTGCATCTTTATTCTCAAAGGTCTTTTCCCCGGGTGGAAGGCGTCATACAAAGTAATGAAAAAAAGAAATCCCTCTTCAAAGCTCTTTATAAACGTCACCTCATTAATCCTCAACTCATCCTCCCAAAGAACCATTCTGCTGCTTTTACTCCCTAACTAGTACCTGACCCTTGATTTCAGACACACTGCCTGCAGAGGGTACTCAAAGTCACCAAAGGGGGGGCGAGTCTGGCTGAGAGGGAGTCGGGGCTTGTCTCCACTTACCGGGGAATTGATGCATAGCGATCGATCCACCGGGGTTGATTTAGCAGGTCTAGTGAAGACCTGCTAAATCAACCGCCCATCGCTCTCCCGTCGATCCAGAGTGGTGTAGACGCCGCAGTAAGTTGAGCTAAGGTACGTCGACTCCAGCTACGTTATTCATGTAGCTGGAGTTGTGTAACTTAGGTTGACTTAGCCCCATAGTGTAGATCTGCCCTCAGTGTTAGAACACTGGAGTTCCTGGAGCACAGTCCTGTGTTCAGATTGTTAGGGCACCCATTGAGGTTTCAGCAGTTCCTAATGCAGGGAGATTCAACCATGAGACTGCCACCTGTCTGGGCAGGAATTTTGCTTCTATCGCTGATTGCTGAGGGAGGGAGATAGACAAAAACTCCTGGTATAGCTAATATTGTACTTGTGCTGCATATACTTTCCTTTGTTAGTTTCTCCTTTCTTGGGCTTTTGCAATGCAGATGGTCTCTAAGGAACCGATCCTGTTAACACTTACTACCAAGCCTAGCATTTATTACCACAATTACTCTCACTGTCTACAACAGAAGTGCTCATAGTAATATGCTACCTGTGCTTAGCAAACAGGACATGTGGCACTGCTGCGCTGCACCTTGTTTGCATGAATGCAAAGGGAGGGTAAAATATATATATATATATATATATATACACATACTATTCTGATCTGGTAGTATTTGTATTTTGCATTGGTATCAATGACTCCTAAAAGTGCTGGGCAATAGTGAGCCACGTCTGGCGAGTTTGCAAGACTAGGCTACACAGCTGCTGAGACAGCATCCCTCTGACACCTGGATTTTGAAGCCAGAAGGAACCATTTAGATCATCTAGTCTGACCATTGCATAACACAGGCCAGAGAATTTCATCTCATTCCCCCTGTATTGGGTCCAATAGCTTGTGTTTGGCTAAAGCATCTCTTCCAGAAAGGCATTCAGATTTGAAGACATCAAGACATGGAGAATCCACCACTTGCCTTGGTAGTTTGTTGCAATGGTTAATCCCCCTCACTGTAAATTATTTGTGCCTTATTTCCAATTTGAATTTGTCTGGCTTTAACTTCCAGCCATTGGTTCTTGTTCTGCCTTTTTCATTTCAATGGCTGCTTTCTGTGGGTAATTTCTTTGTATATCAAACCCTCCAACTTGCAATGTATTGAATAATTCTTCTGGGTTGCTGGACAGGTTGGTCTATTTCAATGCCTTTTGTCTCAAAAAAGCAATCTGTCCAGGAGAAGAAATTACAAAAGGGATGTGAAATCATGGCATCCCAGCGAATTTCCTCTCCAACTACTTTACTGCAACATTAACAGCTTTGGATTAGGTTTGTCACGTACCTTCACACAAAGAAGAAAACAAGCAGAACAGTTCAATATTTGCTCTCTGACGGCCTTTTTTCTTTGGCAAATGTATTTTTTGCGATGTCCTCCAAATTCCCATGCCAAAGGAGCTGCTATTTTGCAACATGATATTTGTTTAACCAGGTTGGTGGAGCCAATGAAAAAATAAAATGGAAATAAATAATAAAAGAACAGCCCCACACCTCATTTTTTATTTCAATAACCACAATTGCAAGGCTAAAAAACCCCCCCCAAAAACTTAAGCTCACGTATTGTTCATCAGCTTGCATGGTGGCCAGATCTGGGATTGTAACCAGAGACCATTTTGTATCTGTTCTGTTAACTTTCAACACCTATTGACTTTGCATGGCACCATGCAAAGCAGCCCTAGACGGCGGTTTTGCAAATGACAACATGCACAATCCATAGCCCTTGGTTATTAAAAATAGTGCACCCTGAGGACCAGTTCAGCCTTCCATATGGACACGAGACGTGATAGAGTGATAAACAAAAGCCCAACAGGAAATTGGCATGCTGGTGTGTGCAGTTGATTTAGCTTTCCTCCTCCAGGGATGAAAAGATGCGTGCATTTGATTGGTTGATTTGGGGAAGCAGTATCCAGACCAAAAGGCAAAGCGTGAGCTTAGTCATTGTCAACCCCGAGTGCTTAAAATCAGACACTAAATTCCATATGGAGGTGCCAAAATAAAAACGACTGGCTTATGCAAAATTCCCATTGCCTTCAGGATTTGGAGGTGTACACACTAGACAACTCTGAAAAATCAGCTTCCGTTTGTTCAAGTGCCTAAATATGAAATCAAGTGGATAGCTACGGTACGGACATCCAAATTTCACAATTCTAGGCATGATAGGAACATAGGAATTAGGAAGTCCTTACAATTTATGAATCGCCAGAGTGGATCAGAGCCAAGATCCACCTAAGTCTAGTATCCTTACTCTGACAGTGGCCAGAGGAAGGTGTAATAACCTCACCATAGGCAGACATAGGGTAATCTACCCCCACACATTAGATCTCATCCTGATTTCCAGCAGTTAGAAATTGGCTTAAGCCCTGATCATTAGCCTCTGGAATTCATGGACAGAGTGCCAAAGTATTTAAATAATGGGTAAGATCAAGCAGATCCTTAGTTGGAGTGAATAGCTCCATTTATTTCAATTTGCATCAGATGAGGATGTAGCTCAAACTTCCTAAAAACATGGCCGGTGTGCCTAGTGGACTCATAAAAAGAACCAAAGTGACTCACTAAATGCAACCCAGAAACACAGTTTGCTTTAGACACAACCAATGCAAGTAACTGATTGGAACTTCAATCTTTAGATGGCCCTACCTTAGGTACTACGTTATTCACGTAGCTGAAGTTGACGTACTTAGATCTACTTACCGCGGTGTCTTCACTGCGGTAAGTCAATGGCTGACACTCTCCCGTCGACTCTGCCTGTGACCCTCTCCCTGGGGAGAGTGCTCGGCGGTCTATTTATCGCGTCTAGACTAGACGCGATAAATCGACCCCCGCTGGATTGATCGCTGCCCATCGATCCAGTGGGTAATGTAGACAAGCCCTTAGAGTCCCCATTACCACAGGTTTCAGAGTAGCAGCCGTGTTAGTCTGTATCCGCAAAAAGAACAGGAGTACTTGTGGCACCTATATGTTTCACTCTATATGCACTCGAAGAAGTAGGCTGTAGTCCACGAAAGCTTATGCTCTAATAAATTTGTTAGTCTCTCAGGTGCCACAAGTACTCCTGTTCTTTTTCCCATTACCACAGAATCATAGAATCGTAGGACTGGAAGGGACCTTGAGAGGTCTTCTAGTCCAGTCCCCTGCACTCAAGGCAGGACTAAGTATTATCTAGACCAGAGGTTGTCAAACTGGCGGGTGGGCCCCCCTGTGGGGGATGTGGAATGTATTCTGGGGGGAGAGGGTGAGACTCTTCAGGGGGGAAAAAAAAAACTTACTGGACACATTTTACCCACAGCAATGAATAAACTAGCAAAGATGATTTTTCCAGACATATCAGGTCATCAGATGGCGCTGTGCATTTGACTCTAGATGACGCTGTGGAATTTGGCAGATTTCTGTTAAGCTTGCCTAGCATTATACAAAGACATTGCCATCTGTACATTAAGCCGTTTGCTAGGATGCAGTGGGCACATTTAATTGTAAACATCGACCAAAACTGCAGTTTTGCTTTTGCTGTTATTACAATGGATGGTTGGTTCTGCTTGAATCAATGCCTTACTGTTTTTAATATTTAGTGAGAGTTGCATGTTGATTTTTTTATTGCTCTTCTCTGGACTTTTTCCAATTTGTCCCCATCCCAGCTTGGAATCGTCCACAAACTTTATAAGTGTACTCTCTATGCCATTATCTAAATCACTGATTAAGATATTGAACAGAACCAGACCCAGAACTGATCCCTGAAGGACTCCACTTGATATGCCCTTCCAGCTTTATTATGAACCACTGATAACTACACTCCGGGAATGTTTTCCAACCAGTTATGCACCCACCTTTTAGTAGCTCCATCTAGATTGTATTTCTCTAGTTTATGAGAGGGTCATGTGAGACAGTATCAAAAGCCTTACTAAAGTCAAGATATATCACATCTACCACTTCCCCCCTATCCACAAGACTTGTTACCCTGTCAAAGAAAACAATTAGATTTGATTGGTATGATTTGTTCTTGACCAATCCATACTGACTGTTACTTATCACCTTGTTATCTTCTAGCGGTTTGTCTGCCTTCTTGAAATCCATTGTCTGTATTGTGCTGTTTTCCATCCTAACATTCCTTAGAATTATGAACTCTATCATTTCATGATCACTTTCACCCAAATGCCTTCCAATGTCAAATTCTCAACCAGTTCCGCCCTTCCTCCCTCCACCTTCTGAAATACAAAAAAAAAAAAAAAAAAAAGTCTCCAATACATTCTGAGAACTTGTTGGATAATCTGTGACCTGCTGTATTATTTTCCCAACAGATGCCTGGGTAGTTAAAGTCCCTCATCACCACCACCAAGTCCTGTGCTTTGGACGATTTTGTGAGTTGTTTATAAAAAGCATCATTAATAGTAACAGAGCACCTGAATATTTAATACAGTTATCTTCACAACACATCTATGAGGTAGGAATGTATTTTTGCCCCCATTCTGCAGAAGAGAACCTGAGGCACAGAGAAACTGATTTGACCAAAGTCACACAGGAAGTCTGTGGAAGAATAGAGAATTGAACCCAGGTGCCAGGCTAACATCCTAGTTACTGGACCATCCTTCCTTCTTTGGCCCTGTGTTGATTCAGCCACTCATAGACCACTCTGATCTCCCTCTTAATCATCAAGACATGATGGGAAAAGCAATTCAGAGCCTAGTCACCAGATGCCCATCTACTTCTGTAGCTGGGAGTCACACTTCCTTTAAGGCCACCTCCTTGGTGAGTGTGAAACCAATCATACCAGCATTACAGAGGCGGTCAAAGCTAGTGAAACATTATTGATCTTTAGCTGCTCTTGGGTTGGAGCTACCAGACGGAACCATTCATTTTGGTTTTTGACCAAACTGAAAGAAAAAAAAAAGGGGGGGGGGGATATCAAAAAGCCATTTTTTTCCACTGGGGGGAGAAAATCCCATTTTCCAACCAGCTCTGGCATATCTTGACAGGGGCTCAACCGCAGGACACAAACTCATAAGGGACATAACAGAACATCCCTATAACATGTAAGCAATGTTTATTCTCAATGGTAGTTAGATGACCTTTCATCTGAAGATCTCAAAACACTGGACAAACATTAACTAACCCTCATACACTCCTGGGAGGATAAGAGTTAGCCCCAGTTCACAAAGGAGGAGGCTGAGACAGGTGACATGACATCCTTGTGGACACACAGGAAGTCTTCAGCCAACCCAGGGACAGAACCTTAGGGCTACGATCTCCCCTCAAACAGGGGTGTCTGTCTTTTGAAGTCATTCATGTGCATGTAACTAACAGGAGGATCTGACTCCAGCCATCTGAATCTCCCCCCACCCCATAAGAAAGGAGTTGTCATAGTCTGCAGCAGGCGAGAAGGTGCCATGGAGTCCTTACCACCCTTCGCTGGCTCTACCCGCTGTACCATACTTCCTCCAATATGAACACCAGCAGAAGCAGATGCTAGCTCGGTGAGCTACCTTTTAGCATCGAGAAACATGCATTTGGGAGAGTATTCCAAGCAGTGGAGAAGGATGAAATAATGGGAAGGACACTAGACAGACAAATATTACTGTTAGAGAAGTAAATACAAAACACATGTATCATCCGATTTGGTAGGAACCATGTTACAAAGAGTAGGCCCAATATGCATTGTCTTAAAGACCTCATTACATGAGCAGAACATCATCACCTCATCAGATATAATGAAGCCTCTGAGGAAAGAGGGGCGGAGGAAAGTTTGACCTCTTTACACAGGAATTCTCCCTCTTCTGTTGTCTTTGTCCCACTCTGGGTACGTCTAAACTGCAAATAAACAAACAAACAAAAAGCAAAACCGTGGCAGCAAGTCTCAGGGTATATCGACATAGCAAAGAAAAACCTGCCGGGCTTGAACTGCGTGGTTGTTTCATTGCTGTGTAGACTTCTGGACTGTGCTGTAGGGCCCTGAGAGGTGCAAAGGTCCCAGAGCTCCCGAGCCCAAAAGTCTACACAGCAATGAAATAGCCCCGCCCCATGAGCCTGAGTCTGCTGGCACAGGGCAGCTGCGGGTTTTTCTTTGCTGAGTAGACATAGCCTCACAGCTCAGGACAACTGGCTTGGGTCAGCGGAGCTCAAGCTGCAGGGCTAAAAATAGCAGGGTAGACCTTCAGGCTTTGACTAGCACCCAGCGTCTGAAACCCAGGCTCTGCAACCCAGGGATGGGAGGGACCTTGAAGCCTGGGTTCTAGCCCAAGCCCAAACATCTACACTGCTATTTTAGTCCTGCAGCACGAGCCCTGCGTGCCTGAGTCAATTGACCGAGGCTCTGAGCCTCGCTGCTGCAGGGTTTTGTTTTGTTTTTTTTTTTGCTGTGTAGACGTATCCTCACTCTTTCCTCTTTACCTCCCACAGTTTCTCTTCTTTCCCCCCTTTTTCTTGTAAGAGAGTGAAGCACTATTCAGTTCCTAAACCACCACTGGCTCATGAAATCAGGAGCGTCTCTTTCCAGGAGGATCAGGAAATGGCCTGGCTGAGATTTCGACCCTCTGTGGAAAATCCCAGATGTGAACCTCAAGGGCTTTGGTTTTTTCAAATACAGCAGAGTTTCCCTGCTGGGAAACCCTCAGGCTTGCCCATCTGCTGTACAGTACAGTGCGTACTATTACAATGGCACTTTAGCAATAATTGTGTCCTTTTGAACCTCGCCATTCAAGTCACTCCATTGATTACTTGGAAGAATGCAGACTCTCATGTTATTTGACCGGCACATATACTCTGAGAATTTAATCCCCTAAAATATTTTTCAATAACTTCCTCTAATTACAAGGAAAACACATTGAGTGATGCATGCATTGAAGAGCTTCCCCTCATGTCTCTCTTTTTCTGTTTAATGAAGAATTTGAATCACTTTTCAGCTTCTTAATCCTATAATCCTGAAAGGAATTTGCTCTCTTCCAAACCCGAGGGGTGGGTGGCTTGTGCTTAGTACAGTACGCCCTGGAGATCTTTCAGCAGGGTCTTTCCAGAGGAGTCCCAAATACCTGCATTCCTAAATTGTGCTACTAGGTCTGGTGTCATGTGACTAATGAGCTACACAGCTCTAGTAGAGGCACATTGCTTGTGTCATTCAGGGCCAGATTTTCCTTTGTGCTAGACAAGGGCATAATAATGCAGTCACATGGTGAGCAGGACGTAGAGCTTTCCCAGCAGAAATGGACCCAGTTTCACAAAGCTAATCAATTAAACCAGCACATATATTTTTCAGGACAGTCAAACACACAAACCAATGGCCACATACCACTGTTACTCCTCCACTGAGGCCTCTTTGTAACTCAAGAGACAACTGGGGCCATTACCTATTACCTCCTCCACCATGGCTATTCATGTCAGCACCTCCTGACCCGCGACATGGCCCTGTGTATTCAATGGAAGGTGCCATTCACCATCACAGTTGTGAGAAGCAGATTGCTACACTTCACTGAAATGCCTTTTGAAAAGTATATTGGGCAAAGGTCATACCATGGGCCCAGCTCTTCATTGCTTTGCACTTGCTTTATATTAGCGTAAATGGTCGTGCAAGTGAAACAGTGTAAAAGTTTACACTACATGCAAAGCAATGGAGAGTCAATCTTCCTTGTATTCATCAGCTCAGCTACCAGTAGGGTGACCAGATGTCCCGATTTTTGGATCTTTTTCTTATATAGGCTCCCATTACCCCTTACCCCCATCCCGATTTTTCACATTTGCTGTCTGGTCACCCTAGCTACCAGTCATGCAAGCAAGAAAGAGAAAGAGAGAATGAAGGGTGTAATTTTAGTGGTCCAACATAGGACTAGGTGCCAGGGAGGCTCAAGAAGGATGTTGATAAATTGGAGAAGGTTCAGAGAAGAGACACGAGAATGTTTAAGGATTGGAGAATACGATTTACAGCAATAGTCCCAAAGTGCTCAATCTGTTTTGCTGAACAAATAGAAGAGGCAACTTGATTACAGACTACAAGTACCTACGCGGTGAAGAAAAAGAACGATAATGGGCTCTTCAGTCTAGCAAACAAAGATATAACAAGATCCAATGGTTGGAAGTTGAAGCTACCCAAAGGCAGACACACATTTTAACAGTGAGGATAATTAACCTTTAGAACAACTTACCAACGTGGTAGATTGTCCATCACTGGAACATTTTAAAACAAGTATGGATGCTTTTCGAAAAGTTATGTTCTGGTTCAGACAGGAATTAATTCAGGGAAGTTCTATGGCCTGTGTTCTACAGAAAGTCAGACTAGATGGTTACAGTGGTCCCTTCTGGCCTTATAATCTTGCCTCCGAGCCAGCCACTGCTTAGGGGTTCTGTCTCTAGTGCAAGGGAATGTGTGGTCATTGCCTGAGTTCAGGGCTAGACAACCTATGGCACGCATGCCGAAGGCGGCACGCGAGCTGATTTTCGGTGGCACTCACACTGCCCGGGTCCTGGCCACCAGTCCGGGGGGGGCTCTGCATTTTAATTTAATTTTAAATGAAGCTTCTTAAACATTTTTAAAACCTTGTTTACTTGACATACAACAATAGTTTAGTTATATATTATAGACTTAGAGAAAGAGACCTTCTAAAAACGTTAAAATGTATGACTGGCACGCGAAACCTTAAATTAGAGTGAAGAAATGAAGACTCGGCACACCACTTCTGAACGGTTGCCAACCCCTGCCTAAGTTATTCCAAAATGCCTCACCCTTTTTACCGTAAGTCTTTATTGAGGAAACTCTTAGTTTCACCCTCTTTAGAGGCCATTCAAAGTTTAACAGGCATAATAATAGCAAATAAGGAAAAGATAATACTGACAGAAAAAATGCATCACTAGGAATGACTCCACCGGTGAGCTGTTACATAGGTAGTAATAGCAATGGGGCAAATCCTCGAGTTTTCATTCAGGCCAAACTCTCATTAAAACAAATGGGTTCAGGAGTTTTCTCTATACTTTGCACCGGAGACCCAGAAAACACTTAGCTTATAAACACCACTAAAGGTAGCAGGCGTACAGAGGGAGAAACTCATACACAGAAAAGTTACATCACTTGCTGAAGGTCACAGAGCAAGTCACTATCAGAACTAGCCATAGGGCCTAGGACTCCTGACTGCCAGTGCTGTGACCATTAATCAAAACTGCCTCTGCACTTATCTTAATAATTCCAAGATGAACTCGACACTCACCTAGTACTTCAAAGCACTGTACAAAACATTCACAATGCATGGGCCAGTACAAGAATGTGAAATTCCCTTCAGAGAAGGATTTGAGAGATTCTGGAGGAAATCAAGGACCAAAACAAGCATTCAGTAAAGAGTAGGTCTGATATGGATCGTCTCACAGAACACAATTCCAGGCACATCTATTTGCACAGGTCTTTCTTTAGCAGAAACCCTGACCTACAGATATCCTTCCAACCCCAGAGAAAGACAACCTATGGAATACAACCCGACAGACAGTGGAGATGAGACTATGTCCCTGCCAGGATGATGTTGAAGCTTAAACTTCTTTAATATGGTGCCTAAAGACCCTGGGGATTGGCACTAGATAGATTTATTTCATCTACGGAAATCACACTTGTAAGTGCCACGGTTTTGTATATTGAAAGAGCCTCAGTTTACTTTATCCCAGATCTCTCCTTCATAGAGAGCAGGGTCTCTATAAGCGAAGGCGTGAGAGTGATGCTCTAAAGCTCTGGAGGGGTGCAGCAGTCACTGTGTAACTGTGATAATCTAGTTAAAGGAGGACGCCAGGGCATAATTAAATATCTTGGCCTGCAGTCCTAACAGAGCAGCTGGAAGACCTGATGCTCTCCCCATAATAAACTCTAGCTCATTTATTACTGCTTTGCATATATGTCTAGAAATGAATTCAGCCCCCAGCCCTAACTCTCCTCATGCTTTATTACTGCAGAGTTCAACTTGTCACTGTCACTTTATTCCTATGTAATGACTGCAGCACCCACGTGCATTTGCACCTAGGCAGTCTCAAAACTTCGGTGTCCTCAGAAAAAAACAGGGCAACTCTTCTTGCAGTCTGCTGAAACACTTTAAATATAGGAGTCTTTGGCCAATTGACCATCTTTTTGTCTTCAGGAAGTTCAGGATACAGGCTAGAATGCTCAAGGTTTGCATTTCTCTTCTGGAGATGGAATGGGATGGTCAACAAACTGGAAATGATTAATCATTATTATTATGTATTTGTATTACCGTAGCGCTTGGGAGCCCTAATCATTGACCAGGGCACCATTGTGCTAGGTGCTGTACAAACACAGAACTAAAAGACACTAAAAGGTCCTTACAAACTAATTCAGCCTTTGCACAAGCCACGGACAGCCATTATAAATATGAGACTCTCTACGTGTTTTAATGTAAGAACATTCACAAAGAGACATTTCACAAAATAGATTGAATTGCAAGCTCTGTCTCTCTCCTACTTAAAACAACCAAGAGCACTTTTCCACTTAGTGTCGTGTCTGGGCCTCTTAGTTATGATGTTATTCTCTGTTTGCAGGGAAACGGGAGTGTAGGAATTGCCTCATGGGAGCAGAATAACAGTTTGTCGAGTGGAGTACTCCATTTCCAACACTGGCCTATGCTGGATGCTTCAGAAGGAGACATATAACCCCCAAAATGGACAATTATGAAATGATACACATGTGAAAGGAAGTTTCTCACTAACCTCAAGCAGATAGTGGTTGCCTGACTTCTCTCCTGAAGCATGAATGTCAACATCCTGTAGAAAATTTTAACCTGGTCAGTGTAACTGTAAGTATTCTTGTTTTCCATAAAGCGCTCTAGAAAATGCTTAACTTTAAGCATGTGAGACGACCCAGTGTCATTAAGCACATGCTTATGCCTTTTATTGGATCAAGACTAGCATAATAAGCAGCTTGTGGGATTGAGTCCGTAAATGTCAACTCCTTTTTGGATCCCATTAAGTTCTTTGTTCCAGTACTATCTTTCAGCAGAGAGTCACACAGGTTAATTGCCAATTCTTAAAGTATTTTATTTCATAAATTCTAAATTTACTGCTTTTGAATTTCCTGGTACTTGTAGTAGGCCTGACAGACTTCTATTCTTTATTGTTTTCACCTCCAAGATGCCACTTTATCTCCTCTCTTAAATAAACAGTCCTAATCTTTGCAAATAGAAATGTTTTTTTTCTACAGTTAAAGAATAATTCAGTGGAAACATTCTTTATTTGGATTTAAATCTCCCCTCCAGGGCTGTGAACCTAAACACAATAGCACTGCGCTAAGGCAGGGGAATTGGGAAATGAAACTGACTAGAAATAAAAGTGAAAGAGGCAAAACCAAGATGAATTAAACACATAAATGAGAAAGAAAGAAACAAACAAAAAAAAGAAAAGAAAAAGTAGATGAGATTGCCGATACCATTCCAGTGTTGTTAATCTCAGGGATTACTAATACTGAAATATTGTAATGTATTTTTTTCTTTACAGTATCTCTTTAAAGGTAGAAGCTAAAATGGTCTTTTATATCATTCATCTGATCATTCTTCATTTTTTCTTAACATGTCCTTTCTAATACATCTCCTTACAGTTTTAAGGGACTCATTTGGTCCTCTTCATCAGCTACTTTTAGACTCTCATGAGCCAGAATTTGATCTGCATGTTGGTGTAAATCAGGAAAAACTCCACTGAGGCAAATGGAGTTACACCAGTGTAAAAGTGGCATGGGATCAGAAACAGGCCTTCAGGATGCTGCATGCAGACAGGTTCGCTATCGCTAGCCTTCGCTTGGATTATCTCACCCCTTGCTCAGATTAATCAAAATGTGCCTGATTGCTTCATCCCTGGTGCTTGTGGAAACACTGCACACTATGACCTTTTGCAACAAGCAGTAGGTTTTGATTTCACATGCCAACTATTCTTCAGTAAGTATGGGTAAATCTTATGGCTTCCTCCTGGAAGAATGTTATTTTTATATGGATAAAGAGAAAAAGAATCTAATAAAAGTACAGTATCCAGTCTGAGAGACTAGTCTTCCTTTTACTGAAGAAATACAGCAAAAAAAAAAAAAATGTAACAGCAGATTAGGTACAATTTAAACTGAACAGAGTGGCTGCAAGGTAAATAAAGCATTAATTTTCTGGGGTTCAGGACAGGGAAGGGAGTGGACATTTTCAGAAAATCATTCTTAAGAAGAAATAGTGGAATGAAGCTTTAATGTTCACATGCCAAGCTGTCAACGCCTGACTTCAACACTACCTTTATCTCTCCTCTTTTCTATTTATACATTACACACAGCTATTTTTTCCCAGCTTTAATTGTACATCAAAGAACCAACTGAATGGATCAGGTTGGGAAGCTGCTGATAGCAACACTGGGGAATCCTGCAAACGTAGTTCTAAAATTTCAGTTCTTTCCACTGGTGTGTTAGTTATTTTTTGGCAGACTCCTGAAATAAGAAATTCAAGAACATACAAACGGCCACACTGGGTCAGACCAGTGGTCCAGCTAGCCAAGTATCCTGTCTTCTGATAATTGCCAGGACTTGATGCTTCAGAGGGAATGAACAGAGCAGGCAATTCTTGAGAGTGTCATGCCCCTTCCTTCATCCAGTCTCTGCTTCTGGTAGTCAGAGGTTAAGGACACCCCAAGCATGGGTTTGCATCCCTGACCATCTTGCCTAATAGCCATCAATGGACCTATCCTCCGTGAACCTACCTAATTCTTTTTTGAACCCAGTTATACTTTTGGCCATTGCAACATCCCCTGGCAACGAGTTCCACAGGCTGACTGTGTTGTGTGAAGAAGCACTTCCTGATGTTTCTTTTAAATCTGCTACCTATTAATTTCATTGGGTGACTCCTGGTTCTTGTGTTATAGGAAGGGAAAAATGACACTTTCTTATTAACTTTCTCTACACCATTAATGGTTTTATAGACCTGTCTCACATCCCTCCTCAGTTGTCTCTTTTCTAAGCTGAACAGTCCCAGTCATTTTAATCTCTTCTCGTATGGAAACTGTTCCATACCCCTCATCATTTTTGTTGCCCTTTTTTATACTTTTTCCAATTCTAATATATCTTTTCTGAGATGGGGCAACTAGAACTGCATGCAGTATTCAAGGTGGGGATTCACCATGGATTTATACAATGACATTATGATATTTTCTGTGTTATTATCTATCCTTTTCCTAATGGCTCCTAACATCCCGTTAGCTTTTTACATGGCTGATTCACATTGGGCAGATGTTTTCAGAGAACTATCCATGATGATGCCAAGATCTCTCTCTTGAGTGGTAACAGCTAAATTAGGCCCCATCATTTTGTATGCATGTTTGCCCGTGTGCACTACTTGGCATTTATCAACACTGAATTTCATCTGACATTTTGTTGCCTAGTCACCCATTTTTGTGAGATCCCTTTGTAACTCTTTGCAGTCAGCTTTGGTCTTAACTATCTTGACTTATTCTGTATCGCCCGCAAACTTTGCCACCTGATTGTTTACCCATTTTTCAAGATCATTTATGAACATGTTGAACAGCACTGGTCCCAGTACAGATCCTGGGAGGACTCTGCTATTCACCGCTCTCCATTGTGAAAACTGACCATTTACCCATACCCTTTGTTTCCAATCTTTTAACCAGTTACCGATCCATGAGAGGACCTTCCCTCCAAAGAGTCTTTGGTAAGGGACCTTGTCAAAGGCTTTCTGAAAGTACAGTATATCCTCTTGATCACCCTTGTCCACATATTTGCTGACCCCCTCCAAGAATTCTAATAGACTGGTGAGGCATGATTTCCCTTTGCAAAACCATGTTGACTCTTTCCCAACATATCATGTTCATCTATGTGTCTGATAATGCTGTCCTTTACTACAGTTTCAACAGGATTTGGGGACTTCATCAGCAGAGTCAAGGGAAGGGTAGGGACGGTTTTGTGGCCTGCAGCATGCAGGGGGTCAGACCAGATGATCATAATGGTCCCTTCTGACCTTAAAGTCTATGAGTCTATGAGTTTCAACATATTTGCCTAATACTGAAGCCAGGCTTACTGGCCTGTAATTTCCCGGATCGCCTTTTTAAAAAAAAAAAAAAAAAAAAATCGGCATGACATTAGCTATCCTGGAGTCATCTAGTACAGAGACTGATTTAAGCAATAGGTGACATACCACAGTCAGCAGTTCTGGTATTTCACATTTGGGTTCCTTCAGAACTGTTGGGTGAATACCATCTGGTCCTGGGGATTTATCACTGTTTAATTTATCAATTTGTTCCCAAATCTCCTGTCGTGGCACCTCAATAGTTAGCAAGCAAAGGCACCCTCGCTGTGCTTCTATCTAGGTTCATTAGAAAAAGCTGAACCTGCAGAAGATTAAACAAGTTATTTATTATACTGGGAAAAAAATAAATAGACACAGAGTACAATTTTCAAATGTGCCTAAGTGATTTAGGAACCAGCATTTTTAAAAGGTATTTAGGTGACTAAAATGCAGGTAGGCACCTAGTGGAATTTTGAAAAATATTTATTCCCATGCCTTTAAAAATCTGGTGCTAAATCTGTTTTGAAAATGGGATTTGGGCTCCTAAGTCATTAGGCACTTTAGAAAATGTTACCCACTGTCAGCTAGTTTTAGTCAAACCGATCTAGCTTACAACTTACTTGTCATCCCATTGTGAAGGCATGTGCTAAAAACATAGCGATTGCCATACTCACTCAGACCAGTGCCAGAGCCATGATAATACTGGATTAGATGGACTGCTGGCAATTCCTATATTCCTACCACATTCATTCACAATATCAAGATAGGTCAATTTGACCAAAACAAAATGCCAGCTTTCCTCCCAATCAGATACTGAGGCTTGGTCTACACTACCCCTCCCAATTCGAACTAAGGTACGCAACTTCAGCTACGTGAATAACGTAGCTGAAGTCGAAGTACCTTAGTTCGAACTTACCTTGGTCCACACGCGGCAGGCAGGCTCCCCCGTCGACTCCGCGGTACTCCTCTCGCCGAGCTGGAGTACCGCAGTCGACGGCAAGCACTTCCGGGTTCGACTTATCGCGTCCAGACTAGACGCGATAAGTCGAACCCAGAACTTCGATTTCCAGCCGTCGAACTAGCTGGTAAGTGTAGCCAAGGCCTGAGAGTACTCAATATTACTGACCTGAACAATACCTGCGAGCGTAACCTAAGGGCTTGTCTACATGGTGCATTAGTCCACAGCAGTGAAGTATAAATTTTAGTCCACACCAGCGTGTCGCGCACTAACTGCTCCGTGCAGCCCCTGCTGGTGCACACTAAACACACTATGTTAACACGCACTGGAGAACTTTCAGTGCATGCCAGCAGGGTTCATATGGCCTCGTTAGTGCATGACGTGCTGGTGCGGACTAGAATTTACACCCCACTGGCACAGACTCATGCAATGGGTAGACAAGTCCTAAAGCATTATGTACATGGTGTACAACAGATCAGACTTCATTTAAAGTAAAAAAAAAAAAAAATCCTGGAAAAAACAGGCAATGAACTCCAGAGAGTTCCAAGCTGTCCTCGCTGTCCTAATTGGGCTTGATACTTTCCCCACAGGAGGGGAGACAGCATCTTTAACATGACCTGTCTCTGGCTTTTATTCTGCTGTACAAACATGCAGGACCCATAACTTGCCCTATGTTGCAGGGCTATAGGGCACAGGTTTGCACTGCGGGTGAATACCACCCAGAGGACTCCATCCTGCCCTGTGCTGAGCAGATACCCTGGGTGAGTGAGGAAAGGAGTGTATGAAGCTTCCTCTATCCATTATTGTCCCTGCATAGAAACAGGGGTAAGGCCAAATCTAGCAGCCAACAGACCATTAGGAGAGAGGCCCAGCTATGGCCATTATTACAATATAACTTGCTAGGGAGTGTGGCAGCATGAACTAGAAGAGGGGGAGCATGCTGGTTTTTTGGGGGGGGATAAGTTGTGCCCTGACATATGGTCCCCACAGCCACGCTGCCCTGCACACGCTGATCCCATTACACACGCCTTGGGCTGGCCCCATGCAGCACACCTGTTTCCAGGTAAGGTTAGACTAATCATGTGAAGTGAACTCTTTACAATAATAGCACTCTGTATTTCCCTAGTGTTGTCCCATCTGGGTATGAATTCATTTAGCCTCGCAATGCTCTGTGAAGTGTGCCACTAAGCATGCAACACTGAACCTGGTATCATCACCAATGTGCCTTTTTAAGGTCGCACTCTGTAATGGCACATAAACCATCTACATCTGCACCAATATAGATGTAATAGACGGGGAAACTGACACACAGAAATGTCTGCAAGACAGTAACTGAGTTTAGAACCCTGGTCTCCTGTCCAGCCAGGGCCGGCGTAACCCATTAGGTGACCGCGGCGGTATTTCGGCGGCGGGACCTTCCACCGCCTCTGTGGGGGGCGGCATTTTGGGGCAGGACCTTCCGCTGCTTAGGGCGTCAGAAAAGCTGGCGGCACTCCTGTGTCCACTAGGCCTATGCACTAACCAGTAAGTCCTGCTGTCTAACCAGTAAGCCATGCTGCCTCCCATCCCATAAAATGGTATTGTCCTTCCTTTCCCTATTGCTCAAACCTATCCTGAATTGTTTTGGTTCGAGGACAAGACAAGCAAATATTTCCTAATTCTCCTAGGTTTCACATAACCAAAATCTTTGCAGAGCTCAAAGCAGACCAGTATAGAATGGTTCCCCTACCCTGCCAGTATCCAGATGGGAAATGAAGATCATTTTACTCAGTAAGACAACAATGAGTCTCCCTAATGAGGCCAATGGCGAACTTGTCTTTACTTCCTACGGTAAATGCCGTTATTATTCAACGTATGACCCCGAAAAGGATTAGAATTCGACAATGGGAAAACCACCTGCCAGGCAGACCAGGTGATGGTGGCCTTTAACTGTAGATACAGAGCCACAAAATGATCGGACTCTGAGGGCTAATATTACAGTGTGACCAGAAGATGGGCATGCCCTACATATAAACACAGGAACAGCCATGCCAACAAAGAATGCTCAGCTTCGTAATCCCTCTGCCATCACAAAATACAGGGTCAGTTATAATATTGACACATATAAACAAAAACATTGGACCTATCCCTCGTTAGTGTTGAATCACAAGAGATATGTTTTTCTAAAGAGATTAGTGATTTTGAGTTCCCAAGCTGAGATATGTTAAATGGATTTGACTTCCAAAGGGCAAATGTTCAGAATTTCCTGACAATCAGGCCCTTTTTAAAGGTATTTCACCTTAGGCATCCACAAATCAATACAACTCTTGGACAATACCTAATTTTTTTTGTTGATTATGGCAAGATACCAACAGTATTCTATTATGTACCCAATTTATGTGTGGGAGTCAGTGTTGTCTAGCAGCTAGAACAGGAGATTGAGAGTCGGGGTTCCTGTATTCTACTTTTGGCTCTCCCACTGACAAACTGTGTGACCATTGATAAGTCACTTATCCCATTCCTGTGCCTCAGTTTACCTCAAGGATAAATGGCTCTTGCAGCTTATTTTATTTACACCTGTACGAGAGTGAATGCAAACCAGGTGCAAACGGTTACTAATGTCAGATGCAAGTGAAGAATTCTGTTCTGGTGTCACTTTGCACTGGCATAAATGACTATCCACGGTGCCAGGCAGTGGAGAATCAGGCCAAGTGGAGTGACACTAGCAGAACCAAGAACAGAATGAAGCCAACATACTCCATTTGTCCCCTTCTTTCAAATCCCACCTATGTGGCCCCTTAAAGCTTCCTACTGCTTCTCTGGTCGGAGCCATGAGCTGTTCCCCTGTGTCTCTTTGTGTATGGTACAAATTGCAGGAACTGACAACCAATCCAGCAGATTCATAGATTCATAGATTCTAGGACTGGAAGGGACCTCGAGAGGTCAACGAGTCCAGTCCCCTGCCCTCATGGCAGGACCAAATACTGTCTAGACCATCCCTGATGGACATTTATCTAACCTACTCTTAAATATCTCCAGAGATGGAGATTCCACAACCTCCCTAGGCAGTTTATTCCAGTGTTTAACCACCCTGACAGTTAGGAACTTTTTCCTAATGTCCAACCTAAACCTCCCTTGCTGCAGTTTAAGCCCATTGCTTCTTGTTCTATCCTTAGAGGCTAAGGTGAACAAGTTTTCACCCTCCTCCTTATGACACCCTTTTAGATACCTGAAAACTGCTATCATGTCCCCTCTCAGTCTTCTCTTTTCCAAATTAAACAAACCCAATTCTTTCAGCCTTCCTTCATAGGTCATGTTCTCAAGACTTTTAATCATTCTTGTTGCTCTTCTCTGGACCTGCTCCAATTTCTCCACATCTTTCTTGAAATGCGGTGCCCAGAACTGGACACAATACTCCAGTTGAGGCCTAACCAGCGCAGAGTAGAGCGGAAGAATGACTTCTCGTGTCTTGCTCACAACACACCTGTTAATACATCCCAGAATCACGTTTGCTTTTTTTGCAACAGCATCACACTGTTGACTCATATTTAGCTTGTGGTCCACTATAACCCCTAGATCCCTTTCTGCCGTACTCCTTCCTAGACAGTCTCTTCCCATTCTGTATGTGTGAAATTGATTGTTCCTTCCTAAGTGGAGCACTTTACATTTGTCTTTGTTAAACTTCATCCTGTTTACCTCAGACCATTTCTCCAATTTGTCCAGATCATTTTGAATTATGACCCTGTCCTCCAAAGCAGTTGCAATCCCTCCCAGTTTGGTATCATCCGCAAACTTAATAAGTGTACTTTCTATGCCAATATCTAAGTCGTTAATGAAGATATTGAACAGAGCCGGTCCCAAAACAGACCCCTGCGGAATCCCACTTGTTATGCCTTTCTAGCAGGATTGGGAACCATTAATAACAACTCTCTGAGTACAGTTATCCAGCCAGTTATGCACCCACCTTATAGTAGCCCCATCTAAATTGTATTTGTCTAGTTTATCAATAAGAATATCATGCGAGACCGTATCAAATGCCTTACTAAAGTCTAGGTATACCACATCCACAGCTTCTCCCTTATCCACAAGGCTTGTTATCCTATCAAAGAAAGCTATCAGATTGGTTTGACATGATTTGTTCTTTACAAATCCATGCTGGCTATTCCATATCACCTTACCACCTTCCAAGTGTTTGCAGATGATTTCCTTAATTACTTGCTCCATTATCTTCCCTGGCACAGAAGTTAAACTAACTGGTCTGTAGTTTCCTGGGTTGTTTTTATTTCCCTTTTTATAGATGGGCACTATATTTGCCCTTTTCCAGTCTTCTGGAATCTCTCCTGGCTCCCATGGTTTTCCAAAGATAATAGCTAGAGGCTCAGATACCTCCTCTATTAGCTCCTTGAGTATTCTAGGATGCATTTCATCAGGCCCGGGTGACTTGCAGGCATCTAACTTTTCTAAGTGATTTTTAACTTGTTCTTTTTTTATTTTATCTGCTAAACCTACCCCCTTCCCATTAGCATTCACTATGTTAGGCATTCCTTCAGACTTCTCGGTGAAGACCGAAACAAAGAAGTCATTAAGCACCTCTGCCATTTCCAAGTTTCCTGTTACTGTTTCTCCCTCTTCACTGAGCAATGGGCCTACCCTGTCTTTGGTCTTCCTCTTGCTTCTAATGTATTGATAAAAAGTCTTCTTGTTTCCCTTTATTCCCGTGGCCAGTTTGAGCTCATTTTGTGTCTTTGCCTTTCTAATCTTGCCCCTGCATTCCTGTGCTGTTTGCCTATATTCATCCTTTGTAATCTGTCCTAGTTTCCATTTTTTATATTACTCCTTTCTATTTTTTAGACCATGCAAGATCTCGTGGTTAAGCCAACGTGGTCTTTTGCCACATTTTCTATCTTTCCTAACCAGCGGAATAGTTTGCTTTTGGGCCCTTAATAGTGTCCCTTTGAAAAACTGCCAACTCTCCTGTTGTTTTTCCCCTCAGTCTTGATTCCTATGGGACCTTACCTATCAGCTCTCTGAGCTTACCAAAATCCGCCTTCCTGAAATCCATTGTCTCCGTTTTGCTGTACTCCCTTTAACAAGATCGTTAACAAGTCATGGTGACTAGGAGGTGAGCCAGGTTCCAGAGGCAAAGGGGAGCCACCTACATATTTGTCATCCACAAGATTGAAATTGAAATAGTCCAAATGGTGCTACACCTCTACGCTGTCCTCGGGAGCCAAAAAATCTTACCGCGTTATAGGTGAAGCCGCGTTATATCGAACTTGCTTTGATCCGCCGGAGTGCGCAGCGCCCCCCTCCCCTTGGAGCACTGCTTTACCGTGTTATATCCTAATTCATGTTACATCGGGTCACGTTATATCGGGGTAGAGGTATATTTGATACTTCCCACATTAACTCATGTTTCTGGGGTCTCCTCCTCTCCCCAAGGAACTGCACAGAGACAAGCCCCACTACACTCCTCTCAGAGAGCTGTTCACATTATCTGACCCGCTGCCTACAGCAGAAAGGACAGAGTAAAAACAAGTGCATTGGCCTGAAGTGCCTCTCAAAACAAAACAAAACGATCCCTGCATGAATTCTCTGCTGTTCATCACAGCTTCAATACTTGCAGTGCTCCACAGTTAGAAGGCTGCTGTTATCAACCTGACAGCTCTCCCGGTATGCCTCCTGCTGGAAACACGCACAGTCTTTACTGGAGTCAGCTGTGCAGGCAGCCAGCAGCATGAAAAGACCCAGGTGTGAAGGCTGGCATGGAGGTGGGAGCAGAGCACCTGCCCCCCTCCTCCTGTGGACAGGCGAGCCAAAATGGGGAGAGAAGCTGGCCCGTGTGGGGTTTCTAATGGCTCCTACAGGAGATAGCACTGGCACGTGTTCACAAGGGTAAAGGACATGCAAAGCACCGCATGCAGAGGGCAAGAGGAGCAGAGAAGCGGCCGCAGTCCGGCCCGCCACGGCCCTGACCCGAAGTGGTTGAAGGAATTGAAGGGAAATTAAATCAGCTTTTCAGATCCCTGCTAGCTGTCCCTGCAGTTTGCATTCAAGTTGTCAATCAGACAGATGCGCTCCTTAAATGCCCCCGATTAGCAAGAGAAGAATCCCCGTTCTTGTACAAAGTGGCTGCAGACACACACCCAGGCAACCAAAATGTAAACAGGTAGGAGAGGCTGCAGCTGAACTTCCACAGGGAGATTTTCTCCCAGTGTCTTGGCCATCTGGAAAGTCAAACAAGGAGAGGGAGGGAAATATTTACTCCTCATCTTTCTGTCTCCCCTAGATCAACACACCAAGCCTCCCAACGGTCGGGTTTTCAGACCCTGAGGAACCTTTGCCTCTTCTGTACCTCATTCCTATGATTTATGGATTTGTCCAAGGCTGCACTTTCCATCGCTTCTGGTCAGTCAAATGGTTGTCATGGCTGGGATCGCTCTGACATGGTGAGGAGTCCACCTGTCAGCAATGGCCAGGATCCTTGGCTGGCGATCGGAATTATGTATTTGTGGACCGACTGGTTAGTCTATAGAGAGGATTTTTCTGGGACACCATCTCTGCTTTCAGGCAGTACCAGGGAGCAGCAGC
Organism: Trachemys scripta elegans; assembly: GCF_013100865.1. Lineage (NCBI taxonomy): Eukaryota > Metazoa > Chordata > Testudines > Emydidae > Trachemys > Trachemys scripta. The sequence goes on along the minus strand of NC_048303.1, from coordinate 9,327,034 downwards.
AGCTGCAGCCCGCAATGCTTTCAATCCCCCCCCAGAAAGCAGGAGACAAGGGGATTTGCTCAAAGCAGCCCAAGCACCCCCAGTGATAATCTGCCCAGGCTGGAAATGAGCAGAGTGAAAGGAGGAGGAATATTCTGAGCTATAAACCTGGCACAGACAGAGCAGGGATGGGAGGGAGACGCACCATGAGAGAAGCCCTGGAAATGAACATTCAGAGTAAACAAAGCCCATCAGCCCAGGCAAGAGTCCGAAACGTGATTGAGCTAAACAAATCACCACGGAATCAGCAACTGGCAAAGTAATTGGCGTTATTACAGCTGATGGAAAATTTCTGATGCCGCCCATGTTCCCCTTTGAAATAGTACTCAGCCGCTTAATTTGCTCAGCTCTCATTCGGCTGATTGCTCTTTGCTGCTGGAGTGTATCAGGAAGAAATGGACTGTCTCCATATAGACAGAGACTTTGGAATGATTGCTTCCATCCCTAATGCCCTGTGAAGACAGAGCAGAAGTTGATGCTGTTTAAGGGAAGGGGTGAATACAGCCTGTGTGGTAATTCCTCACTTAAAAGCCATGCTATTCCCCAACTCTAACTGACCTCTGCTGAATTCAGCTCAAGAGATGCTGTGGGTGTGCTCTACAGACTGGGGGTATCCTAACAGGATGTTGAAATCCGAGGTTTGGATGGGCACTAGGACACCTCAAATGGGCAACTGGATCTGATCTAAAAATGCAGGATCCAGGTGTCCCCAGTGTGGAAATTGCACCCACAGCATCTCTTGAGCTGAGCTCAGCCCAGGTTGATTAGAACGGCTTTGTCACCTGTGCTTGAAAACTGGGCTCCTGTCACGGACCTCTTGGTATGAGAGAAAAAAAGTTAGTGATGGATAAACCTCAACATTGGTCTCTTCAGCAGATGCTGAACTTTTCCCATTCTCTGAACACAACACCCCGCTGAAACACAGTCATCACTGCAGTGAGGGAGACAGCCAACTGGCACAGGAAAGTGAGAGGAGGGGAAACTTCAGCCAAAAACACCAGGGCCATCCCCGGGCTCTTACAAAAGTACCACAAAATCATTAGCCTGCAGAGAGCAGTCAGGATCCTGGTTTTCAAGATCTGCTCTGAAAGAGAGGTTGGGCTTGAATCTAGGGCATAAGTTCATGCTTATTCTTATTTCCTTTCAGCCAGGTGGTTCTGGACTCAACCTGCCAGTCTGAATTTTGGGGAAGTTCAGATCCCTATCCAAATGAAAACCTCACCTCCAATCTTATCTCTGCAACAGGCTGGATCAAAGCTCTGGGTCTGAACTCGCTCAAACTTTGGTGTCAAGTATCAGAGGGGTAGCCGTGTTAGTCTGTATCCACAAAAACAGTGAGGAGTCCGGTGGCACCTTAAAGACTAACAGATTTATTTGGGCATAAGCTTTCGGTGGGTAAAAAACCCACTTCTTCAGATGCCTGCCCCAAACTTTGGGGCACTTGGGATAGATCCAAACCTGGCTCCTAGATCTATACTGAGCCCATTCAAAGACCCAAATGGTGTCGGACTGCGGTGAAGTTCAGATCTGAAGTGAAGTTTGCAGTCTGGGTCCATCTCATAATTCTGACTAGTTTACAATAAGGGGGGACCAAATGCTGTTTTCTGAGTAAAGACTCCTTGATTGGAACTACTTCTGGTTGGGATACACACACACAACCTTGAAAACCACCCTTTGGAACCTGGTAGAGTTTTAATATAGTACAACAAGGATCCCAAAATGCAACCCAATCCAAACTATAAAAAGTCTTTCAGCACAGCAATACTTCAGCACTCCACACTACAAATCTTATGTCCCTGTTGATTTTCATGGGAAAAACATTCCTGGAGTGTGCCAGTCTCTCACATGTATGCCAAGAATAAGAAAGGCAAAGTCCAAACAACTCAGAATAATATTTTCCAAGAGGAGACAGGTAGTTGTTCATCAAATAAAACCAGTGGTTAAGCATTCTAAATTGGATTATTATGCATTTGGAGGTCATTCTAACCATGTTCTGTGCATCCTTGTCATGCACACTGTATAGGTCTGTAGAAGGCCTTGTGAAGGGAAGGGAAATTTCTAGCTAGATTGTAGGAATGGTTGTGCGCCATTCTCCCAAGCCACTGTATGAAGGAAGAGTTAAAAGGGGGAAAAATACCCAACACTGCTCATTTCTCAGCCATACAAAGGGATTTTAGGATAGACATCTCCAGACTGCATTGTAATCCTCCTGGGATCCCACCAGAAGAAAATTTATCAGATGCCTCTTCCCGGCACCAAGTGTTTGCTGCGGTGGGGGCTGGAAGATCTGCAGTGGAGTTTAGAATCACAGCAATGTAGGACTGGAAGGGACCTTAAGAAGTCAACAAGTCCAGCCCCTTGCACTCAGGCAGTTTTAATTCCAATTGCTCTGGACCCCTCAGTCAGAAGAAACTCTATCCACGTGCAGCCCCTGTGAGTTTTACTCTGTTAAATGAAGTTAAAGGAAGGATGTTATTGCCTGCTTCCTTCATCTTCTCCTCTAACTTGTCAGGGGCTGTGTCACCCCCCTAATGGGCAAAATAGCATTTGCCGTAAATCTGAGGACATGTGGAGGGAACGTAAGTCTTCTCAATTATCAGGGAGTCATTTTCCGGCATGACATCTCCCTGGAACCAGAGGAAACGTTTCTGAGCCTGACTGATTGATTCACTCATTGGCAGATTTCACTAGGCTAGAAGCCATTTAGATTTACAGCTCATTTCCAAGGGGGGGCGGGGGGAATCCTATTGGAGACCATAGAGCAACATCAGTCATACACTCAGTCACTACAAATCAAAGACAGTTCCAGTCAGAGCGAATCCCCAAATCGGAGAGATCTGAAAGATTTCCAGAGCTGCAGGGAGCCCATCAGATCACCTGAACAGGCTGTGTGGCTTACACAAAAGGCCTATACTTCATGGTAAGATTTAGGGGGAACTAGTTCAATGAAGGAAAGTTGACCCTTTCATGGCCAACATTTAAAGGCATGACCAAAGTGTGGTCCATCAAACTCCACAACAAAGCTTGCTAACATGCCCCTCTTTAATGCAGGGATGCAGTGTGGGAACACCCAGAGGTTCCTGATTCTGAGGCAGCTAGGAACATGCTACACCGAGACTCTGGAGATCTGGTTTAATTCCGGGCTCTGGCACAGACACTCTGTGTGACCGAGGCCAAATCAATTAACCTCTCAATGTCCCACTTCCCCATCGGTGAAATAATACTTTGTCATCTTTGCTATTTAGTCTATAAACTCTGTCTCTTACTACATGTACAACACCTACTCAATGGCATTTTGATCTCTGCTGGGGATCCGCAACTGCCCCATAACACATGTAGTCGTAACATGGGAAACCTTTAACATTAGACAAGACAAGCCAGTGACAGCTTTAGAACTATGCCGAATGTGCAGCTTCTTTGGGGCTGGCCTTTCCAGAAGTCTTCATGTTCCTACCCTTGGCGCTCTAGTATGATGAATGGAGTGGAGAAATCGGATCACATTTCAGGAGAGGAATATTAATACTCCAGGCCCAGGGGCAGATTTTGGAAAGAGGTTAGAGACAAACAGCAGAGCCTCAGCATGCCTCTCAATAGGCTTAATAAACTGCTAAAGCTTGCAGTATCATTTATTTCTAATGAAACAAACAGTCTCATCAGTTATGGCAACACAGGTGGGAAGAGAACTGGGTGGGGACCACACCCGCCATCCTCTGCATAGGGCCCCACAAAACTAGGACCATCTTTGGATCAAGCACCAGATTCTCAGGGAATCACCACCTCCCAGATTGCAAACTGGGGGACGGCATCCTGCTTAGACTGTGGCTAAATGGGTGTGTGTCCCAGTATGGAAAAAGTGGGCTGCTGGCATGGAGAATGCCTGCACGAAAGAGTATAATGTAACAAGCAATCCTGAAAAGGTGAGAGGACTAGGAGGGAAGCACTGGTCCAAATGTATCAAAACCAGCTTACATTTATATAGCACCTTACATTCAGAGGACTTTGGAAGTACTTTAAAATAGACCGACATTTGAATCGTGTGTGGCTCCACTGGAACGCAGCCATCTCTGGGGTGGAATGTCACAGCCAACAGCAGTGCACAAAAACTATAAAAAACAGCCATCGACAGGAAGGGAACACCTCTGGTTGACACTGTAGTGAGAATTTAGAGAGGCAAAATGTAATTGTGTTGCTAACACTGATGTTTAGGTACCAAGAGCTTGATTCTAGAACTCAGGCAAGACAGGGGAATTCATCTCTCCTCTATGGCCCTTTTGTGTTGGCACAAAGAGACTGTGAAATAGACATAAACCCCCAAGCCCAGAGGAATACCCTCAGGGGAGTGGCCCCTCTGCGAGATCTGCAACGGAGTGGGCATTGTGGGCTAGACTGGAGGCAATGGGATGCTAGGTATTTAGGAATGCTGCAAGGCACATAGGGCTTCTGAGGAGTCAGGTGACAGCTAGTGCACCTCTGAGGGCACTAACTAGGACCAGGGGCAAATCCATTCCCAGTGTGACCCAGAGTATGTGAAGCACAAGCTGCCTTCCCAGGCTCCCTATCCCTGGGCTATGCTGGGAATGAATCTGGCCCCAGGCTGACAGACACCTTGAAAAGCTGGAATATGGCAGGAAACCCAACACACTGCAGGCAAGTGATCTGGGATGTCTCATCAGAATATCTGTGATTCTGCATTGAAAGGCAGCTTTGCTGCCTGTGTGCACCTCAATTTTCCAGCAATAGCCTTTCGCAACCAATCACACCGCTAATGAAAGGGCTCAAATGGGAGAGGATGTCCCAACCTTTCGCTTGTAAGAGGAAAAAACCCAACATGCAGCAGCAATCCTCCTGAAGAGCTACTGTTGTATATCTTCCAGGGGGCAAACCATGACCCCAAACTCTTGCTGCTGACTGTATCAGTCCATCTGATACCTTTAGGTTCGGAGCCTAACATGGCCCGTTTGGTGGTGGTGGGCGGGGGGAGGGGGGATAAACAACAACAAAAGCCCCTTGTTATAGCTCACAATTGTGTTTTCCAATTAGTTGAACTGGAAGGCAGAACCTGAAACAAAAAATAAGCAATCTCATCTTTGGGGGCCAGCAGGGTACCTTTCATATCCAGACTGAAAACTCCAACAATACCACGTCAATGCAACAGGGAGACACCGCACCAATGACAGTCACAGATACAGCTCCTAAATCAACATGCAACCGCTATAAATCACGGAACACCTGGGCATTCAATCGGGCTGTGGAGATGCAATCACAAGCCACTGGCTTTCTCCAGCAGCAAGGAGCGTACTGTACCTCGCTCCCATCTCTCCCTGCTGCAATATAAAACCATCATTGCATTCAAATGCAAACTCTGCTTCCAGAAATCAATGGCACCACAGGGTTGGGGGCGAGGGAAGGAGGAAAGGTGTCTTCGTAGCCTCTGGCATCATCCTCAGAAAGCGTCTGCTTTCTTCTCCTTTAAGTTTTCCACCTAAAATGATTCAATAATTGTATAAGACCAAAATGTCATGATTTGCTTTCTCAGGGGATTACAATATTGCCCTCGTGCTTCTGTTCCTCCTGAGTCACTGCTGGAACCAGAAAGGAGAGAGAAGTCTCATAACGCTTCAAAAGAAGAAGACTGAACTCGAGCCGGTTTGGAAGCTTGTCTAATGAGCCAATTTGAGCACCAAAAACAACTAACAGCCAAGTTCAGCTGTGGCGAGGTCAGCTCTTCCCTTCTCCATGCTAATACAGGAGCAAACTATGATTTTTTTCTTCCTCCAGCAACAGCCAATAGGCCACAGGATGTTGATGAGAAAGGGGAATGAAAACACACAGCCTCAAGTTATTTACTTGTTTTCCAAATAGGAGTTTTTCACTAGCCGTTTCCATATCATGGGATTTCCTTCTGACATGTTTAGTTTCTACAAATGCCCAGTGTTACCATTAGGACTTGGAAGAAGAGAAGGGTCAGTGACACTGATTTGGTGCATGATCCAAGGGCCATTGAAGTCAATGGAAAGACTCCCCTTTGACTAACTCAACTACATGTGGTACCACCACGCCCAGCTGTAACTCCCTCCAAAGATGTAGCGTGCGCCAGTGGATAGGGCTCTGGAGGGGGTGTCAAGATGAGTTGGCTTCTATTCCTGGCTCCACCTATGACCTTGAGTAAGTGACTTCACCTCTCTCTGTGCCTCTCTCCTCCCCAGCCTCGAAAACGGGGATCATGATTCTTACCTTCTTTTGTGAAAAGCACTATAAAGATGCTGTCATATAGAATGTGATGCAGCTATGAAATAAACTCAGGGTGGCACGGGTGTCATTAAAAATCTTGACCTTGAATGCTAAGAGGAGTTTAAATCCGCTGCAGTATTTGCGATATTGGCTGTTCTTAGCAGAGACGAAATACTGTGATGTGGCAAGTGTCCAATTTTAATGACTCCTATTGTAACTGATCAAAATGTAGCTTTCATTGGCTTATGAATGGCTTCTTCACTTTTTTTTTTAATTCTAAAAAGAATGTTTTCTCTGAATAATTGCCAAGTACAGAGTAAAGAACTGATGCTAGCGCACCTTCATGCTTTTTCCCCAAACAGTGCCTCATGCATGGGAAGAGCTCCCTGTAAAAATCCACCTCATCATCCTCTTTCAAACCTCTCCTTAAAACTCTCCTTTGCTGCGATGCCTACAAAAAAACTGACACTGGTTAGGCTGCTGGTGTGCCTAGACCATGGCTTGTCATGTTGACCAACGTAGTCTTGTTTCCTTTCACTCCCCCAATCTATCTGTTTTACCCATCTATTGTCTCTTGTCTTACACTTGGATTGTAAACTCTTTGGGGAATGGAGTACCTTAACCTCGGTCCACACGCGGCAGGCAGGCTCCCCCGTCGACTCCACGGTACTCCTCTCGTCTAGCTGGAGTACCGCAGTCGACGGCGAGCACTTCCTGGTTCGACTTATCGCATCCAGACAAGTCACGATAAGTCGAACCCAGAACTTCGATTGCCAGCCGCCGAATTAGCGGCTGGGTGTAGACATATCCTTATTGTTCTGTATTTGTAAAGTACCTCGCATAATAGGATACTGGTCTATGACTGGGTCTCCTACGCAATACCACAATATACATAATAATTAAAAAGTTACCTTTAACCAACAATAAAATATCAGATCAATAGCTATGGAGTCTGAAGTATCTCTCTCTTTATCCACTAAGAAAATACAGCACATTCAGCTGTAATGCTTCAGTCCCAATCACCTCTAAGAATGAAAGGGGATTTTGTTCCTACGGCCAATTCAGTCATCAATCTCTCTGCTGATGTCATCAACAAGAGTATGAATTAGGTACAGCTGTGATAGTTACTTAGGTGAGACCCACTTTCTGGAGGTGGAAGCTCTATTTTTAGCTCAGCTAGTTATGCCATGTAAATACATGAATGTTTGCTGATTTTTAATGACGGTCTCTGTCCTGTTCTCTTAGTTATTATTATGAAGGGGTGGGGAGAAAGCGTTTTGTGGTCCCAGACCAATTAAAAAGTTACAGAAGAATCACACAACTGTCGTCTCAGCACCATGAACCCCTGCTGACAGCATGATTGCAAAATAGGTCATTCTCGAGGCTGCACGGGAATGTGCATGAAAAAAACTCGGTGTTATCAAGCAAATATCTGAAGACTGTGGTTGAGGGTGTTTTTCAGACTTTTAAAAGCATCACATCCTTAAGTACACGCAAGCAGATGGCTGCAAGAAACTGCTCTGAGAATAGCAAGCTGTTTGGATTTGACAGATCATTTTGTTGTCTTGGCCTCTTGACACTTATTGATGTGTGTGTGTGGTTGGGGGAGGGTTATGGCATTAAGGGCAGTTGGAAGAGAAGTTGGAAGTTGCAAGAAACCTCTGTTCTTTGATTACCATATTTTGGGATTGTTCATCTTAAAGCAGTAAAGGGGGAGGGCTAGCTCAGTGGTTTGAGCATTGGCCTCCTAAATCCAGGGTTGTGAGTTCAATCCTTGAGGGGGCCATTTAGGGAACAGTGGTAAAAATCTGTCTGGGAATTAGCCCTGCTTTGATTTGAGCAGGGGATTAGACTAGATGGCCTCTTGAGGTCCCTTCCAACCCCGATAGTTTCTTTTAAAAGAAAAGGTGGAAATGATCACTCACCACTACCATTACTTGCAAAAGTTCAGGAGGTAGCTTCTGGTCCCCATTGACCCTGGAGTAACTTTGCAGAACCTGAGCAAGACGGAGGTGATGCTAGTGGTTGAAGGGACACACCCACCGCTGGTTAATTCAGTCCATAGCTTAGGAGTATTCCTGGATTCCTCACTGATGCTAAGCAATCACATAGCACCATCCTTGAGTAACCCTTTTCCACCATCTTTGGTTGGCTTGGCTAGGAGACTCCATCCCATCCTGGTGAATGATGACTTGGCTTCCGTTATTCATGCATTCCTCAACTCTTGGTTGGACAACAGCAACATGATATATGTGGATTTTAAGCTTCGGTGCTTAAGAAACTCCAGCTGCAGTGCTTCTCCTCAGCAACAACAGGTCCGGGCAAAGTTGAAAACATAGTTTAGGAGGAAGTGCAAGAATCATGTAGCAAGGAAAACTTTTTCCTCCGATCTCCCTCTTCCTAACTGCTCTATCAGGAAGCCACCCTTGGGTCTCCCACAAACACCTCTTATCCAACTGAGGCTCCTGCTTTCACCCTTCCATTATCATCCTCTCCCAGACACAGCATTCTGGATGAGGTGGCTCCAAAGGGCACCGTCTGTGATTGCACTGCTTACATGGCCTTAGGCTTGGTTCCAGCTAAGAGCAGCTCTTAAGCTGTTAGCCGACATATCTTGGGAACCAGGCCTTGCTGGGTTCATGCCATTTAAAAGCTGGACACCTCCCTCCTCTCTTTCAAAAACCCAACCTCTTCCCCTCTGTGTTTGTACTCTACAGGTCAAGCCCATATCATAGAATACCAGGGTTGGAAGGGATCTCAGGAGGTCATCTAGTCCAACCCCCTGTTCAAAGCAGGACCAAACTCCCGACAGATTTTTACCACAGATCTCTCAATGGTCCCCTCAAGGATTGAGCTCACAACCCTGGGTTTAGCAGGCCAATACTCAAACCACTGAACTGCCCATCAGATTATTAACCCTCCTGGGCTGGGACTTTGTTATTCCTTAGATATATTCCTTAGTCACTTATCTAAAAAAAAAAAATACTACCAGGAATGGTCCAAAACACTACCGCTGGCAATTACAATTACTGCAACATATGGGACCAGGACTGTAGTATTTCATAAATGGTGCCAAGTATACTTACTGTAGTGCTATATAAATACAAATAATAATGTAATTTAATTGATCATTTACCAACACTATCTGGATATAGTGAAACCTGCATAGAGCTTACAGGAAATGCCGCCTATGTCATACTTAGTGAAATCCTGGGCTTCCTCTGGGAAGACTGATGATTGTAAAAACAATCTGCTAAATTTTCGTTCTGGATTCTGCTGAGACCGCCAAACTGATTGAAACGTGTGTACACAGGCAATTGAAAAGCAGAGCATTTTGTTTCCTTCTTCAATTTGACCGAATTACACAGTCACAGGGAACCAAGCCAACAAGCTGGGAACAGTACAAAGAAAAGCCACCTTTTTACAATCCATGAATATATCTATTGGTGGGGATTGCTTCTGTCTTATTAGCAAGCCTGAGCTCATTTCTATAAGCCATTCCTAGACAATAGCTTGTTGTTAATAATGTTGGCCTTATTAATAATGTTTCCTCATGCTGCTGGGAGGAGGCTACTACAAGGGACAAATCATGTGATTCATACTAGTCTTACCATAGGCAGTTCCCATCTCACACTACCAATGACAATCAAGGGATACCTGGATGTATCTTTGTTCTCCTGGCCTACATACTACATTGCACTGAGAGGAAGAACGATCCAGAGGTTAGTGCACCTCTCTGAGCCTCTGGGAACCTGTGTGTGTTCTGGGAAACTTCTGTTGTGATCTTGGGCAATCATCTCTGGGCCTCCTCTATACCTGGGATAATAGCACTACCCTACTGCATGGAGGTGTTGTGAGGATAAATGCATTAAAGATCATGATGTGCTCAGATACTCCAGTAATGGGAGGAGGAGGGGGGTCCTCTGTGTGTGTGTGTGTGTGTGTGTGTGTGTGTGTGTGTGAGATAATCAACTAAGATAGCTAGATTGCTCTGCGTATTGGACCATTACTGCAGACTATCTCTTAGTTTTTACTATATTGCTTCATTATGGAGGAGCAAATAATTTTCTACCAGTAACCACTGGAAACATTATGGGAGAGGAGAGGAAAGAGAATGAGTGGTTTAACTCCCTTTGAAGAATCCTATACAAGCCATAGTCAGTGACAGGGTACTGGAGTAAATGTACCACTAATCTACTCTGGTACAACAATTCCTCTGTTGCTATCTGCACTCAGTAAGCACAGTGGGGAGAAATCATCGTACATCTACCACAATCAATGACTGACATGCATACTAATGGGTATGTGTGCACCGGTATGCATGCACACATGGGTGTACATAGGTCACGGGCGTACCAAGACATCAGCCCTGGAAAACGTACCTTTTGCAATTTAGAAGCAAAAATCAGGATGCTAGCAAATAACAACTGTGAAATTTGATGGCTTTGTTTCAACTGTGTAGATCGATATTAACAGCGATACTTATATTTCCAGGGCATACTCAGCCCAACGGAGCTATTGATTATTTGGTATGTAGCAGTGCATTGATACTTGATAGCAAACTGAGTCACTGGAACAATAATATAATGCTGTTAACAAGCAATGCTACGTTTCATGTTTCAATGGTTCAACTGCGCTATCCATTCCTTTATGCAAAACTGATCATCTGGAACACGACTGAAGAGAATTGACCTACCTACCTCACAGGGTGATATCAGGATTCATGAGTTAATGTTTGTAAAGTACTTTGAGGATGAAAAGGTGTTTTATAAATGCATTAATTAATCATTATAATTGACACAAGTACATTGGGTCAGAAACATTATCACAGAGTCACAGATTTTTAGGCCGGAAGGATCATCTACATGGAGCCTGGACCTGTTCAGGTCTGACAGTTATTGAAGTGTATTCTTATACAACAGCAAACTGGGCCTGATCCTCAAGAACCCTCTGGCCACTTTGTGCTATTCCGGCAGCACAATCAGTCATAAATCTAGTAGATCCACTCTGTGCCGGGTCCTGGGAATGGGCTAACATTGGCACTGCTATGGCATCTCTACACCTGAGGATTCCCTGTGAATCCTTCAGTGCTGTAGAGCTGCTAAATCCCAACATCAACCCTTCTTTTCAGACCCCAGCACAAGGGGAGTTGCCAGGGCAAAGGGGAGGTAGCCACGACATGGATCAGCCACCTTTGCATCCCCCTTTCCTGACATCCTCCAAACATAGCTAAGACAAAGCCCAAGATTGGGGCCAATGTTTTCTAAGGATGCCCATGTGTAGCACGTTCAGCATGTTTTGCTGAGATATTTAGTTTCTGGCAAAGTGGGAGAGGTTTTCACAGAAGTATGGCTCGGAACAGGGTAACACCCAGACTCTTTTCACTGTCAAACAGGATGTATGATGTCAAGTGAGAGACTGGAGATTATGGCTGTCTGAAATCTAAGAATAACTGCAAAGAACCAGATGCTGTAGCTTTATGAATTACAAAGGCATTATGCATAGGCAGCTGTACTTTATAAACAAACCACTATTCTTTTTTTTCCCATACCGCGCTGCAGTCTTCTGCACAGGATTTTACATTTCCAGCATCTGGGACATCCCGTTATAATCAAGAAGGTCATCTTGCTTTGTGTCCTGAGCCAGAATAGTTACCACATTCTCTTCTTGTGCTACGTTTCAGGAAACATGTGTCCCTGTCATCTGAGAACTTCTTATCTAGTGCTTTCTCAAAGCGAAGTGTGGCTTTTTCCTCGAGTCTCTCCTTTGAGCTATATGGGTGTGCATGTTGGTGGGTTCTTGAAACAACAAATAGCACTGGGGTGGGGAGTTTCAGACAGAAGGCATGACAATGTGACATTAGCCTCTTGCAGAGATGGAATCTAGCCCTCAGCCAAGTCAAAAGTGACCTTATACACACGTCACAGGGGTTCCAGCATTATAAGGCAGTTTGAAGAAGGCAGGGGAAGTGAGTTATACCCCTGCATATTCTTCACCACATACACCACAAAGCGTTCTCAGCGGAAAGCTTTCAGAGTTCAGCTTTAGAAGTTGTTACTCTTAGACGGGTGCATGTCAGAGGAACTAATTTCTCTGAACAGTTTTGCTTACGAAGCTCTGGAGACGCCATCCACGGGCACTGCCTGCTTTGCACCTGGTCAGCCGTTTGCAGAGATGACCTGAATGGGAGAATCCTTGCACAGTGGACCACTTTCAGCAGAGCCAGGTCATTTCCATAATAGAGAAAAGGCAGCAGAGTTGTAAAGACTCCCTGATATACCATCCTTTGCTTTTCCCTGTTATACCAGAAAAATGGCAGGGTAGCACACTTTGAAGGGAGCAAACTGAACTAAGCCCATGTTTCTTTACTTTTCCTATCCAAAATGCTCCACAACTACACCAGTAAAATGGAGCACGTGGACTTGCTGTTTCTACCTGTCATCGTGGTTCCCCAATCCAGAGACCTGAACTGGCAGGAGGATGGACTAGATGACTTAATATCAGCGGGTTTTTTCCCCATCTCTAAATGTCTTATGATCCTATGATCTAGCGCAAAGGCAGGAGTGGGAAGCCCAGCAGGCACCTGATTGAAGAGGCTGGGTGAGATAACAGGAGATAGTCTCCTGCTGTGTATTTCTTCCACCTCCATAACCTTCTCATTTTCAAAGTGTTTCTCATACTGCTGCCGCTATTATTCTCTGGGCTGCCCAGTGCATCAGTATCCCCTCTCATGGTGATATCACTCTGCTAGGACCCCCTCTCTAGCCCCTTCAGGAAAACAGCCAGCTCACTCCAACTCTCCAGTGCACAACATTTTACAAAACTCAACACTCCAGCATTGGACTGCACAATCACATGTCGGACACTCAATCACCAGTGATGGTCCCAAGTGCACATGACAGCATCAGCAGTGGACTTCGCAAACATAGGCTGTGCACTTCCACACCAACAGTGGACCGAGCAACCAGATTTACAATGCAGTGTCAGCAGAGATGCTACTGAAGATTAGGCTTTGATGAAACCACCTCAATAAGCTGAATGCTGGCCCACTGAAACAATAATTTTCTCTCAACCAGGCAATGTGTTGAAGGTACATACAGACTGAGGAATGGTCTAGAAGGGAAGGGTGGGAATGCTCATTTGCTTAAGTTAAGGTTAAAACAAAATACTGGTGAATACACAGAATAATCGCACTAGTATACACGATGTTGGTGACCAAGATCATTTCAGAAGTTTTTGTCATTCCTAATTGCTCTGATTCTATGCTATGGTAATATTTGGGGGACGGATGCTTTTGTGATGTACCATCCATAGATTTCTTTCTTTAGCTTTTATATTTATTTTCTGAGACGCTACTGTCATTTAATATTTGCACTGCAGTAGCACCCAGAGGTGATGTACAGAGCTAAAGACATGATTGTGTAGCATTAGAGTTTGACACTCTAATCTACAATGTTCAGATGCATTAAGCAAATTCAAATGGGTTTGGGTTGCCTGAACCCATATTCCTCATACCCTTCCCGGAATCATTCTTCCAGCCCTATTGATTAGACAGCTTATTATGCCAAAGAAAAAGCTATATCATGATTGATACTAGTCAGAAGCATCCCATGAACAAGAGTCTATTTCTGTCCCTCTTTCAACCTCACATAATCTGCCCCCTAAAGTGTCTCAAGATCTCAACTGATCAAAAGGTCATAAGATGCTACTGTTAAGAGCCTTTCAATAGAAACCTCTGTGCTCATCCACTGGCATTTTCACACCTTAGAACAGTCAAGGGAAAGGAAAATATATGCCATCAAATCTTAGAATCTATTTGTACATTAAATGACGTCTCTGGTATATGACATTTATCTTCATTCAGGGGGTGACACCTGTTAAATAACTCTGGTTCTCAGTGCATTTAAATAAAACAAAGGCAAATCATATCCCTACTTAGAATAAATCTAATGCACAGTTGCAAAGAACACTAGAAATTCTGGCCTCCTCCCTTCATCTCTTTTAGAAAACCTGATTTAAAGCCAGACACTGGCCATCCTCAGCTACTATGGAAATCAATGGGAGATGAGGATATTCAGCACCTCACAGGTTCCTTCCCACAACACAAGACAGATTGAAAGACTTCAGACGTTGTTTGTCCAGACAATGATGAAAGATTGAACTATGAGATCTGTTTAAAAGTTAGCTAGGGGTGAGGAAACCCTGGGGAAAGGGGAATTATTTAGGGTGTAACTACCAGTAATGGGATGAAAATGGACAAAGAAAAACGTGTCTGAATTTTCCAAAAGGGAGATTTACTTAACTGTGGAATGTGTCTCCAGTGGGGAGTGGGAGAAGTCCTATGGCTGGATCATTTACAACAGCGTAGTGCTGGATAAAGCAACGGTGATTTCATTGTAGCAAATAATCCAGCGCTGCTCAAGCTTGATGATGATTTAACGGGCCTCTTCTGTACCTCATTCCTATGATTTATGGATTTGTCCAAGGCTGCACTTCCCATCGCTTCTGGTCAGTCAAGTGGTTGTCACAAGCTAATTAAAATAATCATCATCACTCTTTGCACTGTATGCCCTTCCCTCTCCCGAAAGAAGCACATACACCAGGACAAACAGATGTGTCATACCTTTATCCATGACTGGCAACAATTTTTGCTGCTCTTGACACTTTCAAAGCTGGGAGCCATCAACGATTAGCAGAGAAATCACAACTATTTCCCCCTAAGAAGCAGCACTGGTAACAGGCTTCAGGAAAAATCCTCCTAAATGCAAGTGATAAGCGTAGAACTGTGCGAAGGCTGACAGGTCCGATTATAGTTATCACTATGAGGGGGCTAGAACTCACCTCCCTTCTGAAAGACAGCGGCAGTTCCTGGAAGGGAATGTGCAAGTGAATTATCATAAACAACATCAGAGTGTGTGGAATGGATTTTCACTGGGAAACAAAAGAAGGACCCGATTTGGGAAAGCACTTCAGCATTCACTAAAAAGTGCATCCCTATTCAAGGCAGCACTTAACCAAACCCATAAGCCCCATTGACTTTAAGAGTGATATGGCTTGGAGTAATGGGATCAAGTTAGGCACTTCAATGGGATTTAAGCATATGCTTAAGTACTATCCTCAATAAGGTTGCTTTCCTGAATCAAGGCCGGAGAGAAGATATCAATATACATTTTTGGTGCACCAAATATAGTAACTGGAAAACATCATGAGGTCTGTGGTCAGCTCAGATAAAGATCTGCAACTCAGAAGCTTCTCATAGAGGTGGTCCTGACTCCAAACCCCCAGATCTGAACAATCCCATACATAGCGGTTCAGACCTATCTCTAGTTTATCCAAACATCCATGATTGGAATCGCATGAAACTAGGTCTCTTAGTGAGGTTTTCAGGCCTCCCAGATTTTGCCCAGGTCACAATTACCATGAGATCACCCTTTCTAATTGTCTTACTCAGGTTCTTATACCACACTCATCACAACATTTTCCAAATGTCTTTGTATTTTGGCATTTCCATTCCCATCAGAAACCAGGGAGTAGAGGTTCATGCAAGCGGGAATATGATTAGCACTACACTGAACTGCTCTTTTATAAACAAGAAACCAAAGATGGTGTGTGTCCAGTGGGACTGCTCTACATAGGTGAGGAAGATGAGGGACTTAGAGCAGAGGAGGGTTCTGGGAGCTTGAATTGCATTATCTCTTAATGGAGTCTATGAAAAAAAGTTGCGTAAAGAGACATAAGCAAAGTTGCTGGGCAACTGCCTATACAAGGCCCTTTTTTTCTACAGGATCATAGTGTTGAGGAATCGGTAACAAACATACATACAATGAATCCAATAGAGACTGTTCTAAAAAACAAAAATCTCAGGGGCGTGCACTGAAAAGAAGCCTGTTTAGCATGATACCTTTGGAATCCAGATCGGCAGGAAAGGGTTTTCCCATCCCATGAGACGTCGAGATTTGAAAAAAAAAATCCCATTCCAAAATGGGACAAAAAGTCAAAATCTCAAAATATATTTGCAAACAGAAAATTTGGACCAAAAAAATCTAGATCAGGTAAATCAAAACATGTTGTTTAGATAATTATGAAATATTTCATTTTGTTTTCAAACTTTGTTGTTTTCTTTTTACTTTTTTAACCTAAAATTAAGAAAGTAACAATTTAAACATACTTAATTTCAAAACAAAAGTTTGTTTTGATGAAAAACATAACTTTTCTCATTTCAAAGATTTCAAAATGGGGCATTTCAACAATTTTCTGAACTATTTTTCAAAAAAAATTCCAAGTGGGAAATGTGTTGAAACCAGCCCTTTCCAGCAAAAAGTTTCACTTTCCATGAAATCGGTGTTTTTCACCCAAAACACTTTGAGGAAAAATTCCCAAGCAGCTCTACTTTTGCTTAACTAGAGACATCCTGATTTCTTGTTATATGCAGTCTAAACTGTGCCTCTAATGATTGACCATAGGATTGCAATAATGGATTTGTAGGGGAGAGAAAGAGGATGAACACCTGAAAAGGTATCATTCCCATTTCTTACCTTATTTATAGATTTAGTCACTAGATTCTGTGTGAGAAATTCAGACTTTCTCTTCCCAAATTCTCCTTCTAACTCCCTGGTATTTTCCAGAACATTTAAATGAACACGGTTGCAAAACGGTCATAGGCACATGCAGCTTTGTGCTGCCTTTTTCTGTTTTGTTTGCTCTTCTCTCTAGCCACCATTTCCCATCAGCAGGGCTTTCACCAGCTACTGTACCCGCCACATTTTGGGTGTGATGTGTCCCTCAGAAATATCCCTCTGGGTTCCTTTTATTTTTGGAAGTACCCATAAGCTTCTGCTCAGTTCCTTTGGCTAGGAGTTTCTTCTCCGAAGCACCATAGAAAGGCATAGCGGCAAACAACGAGTTGTCATGGTCTCCCTCGGCAGTCATGTTGGCTCTTCAGCACCACAAAGGTTTATAGGTGCCAGACAGCAAGGAGTTTCTGTCACGGATTCCTGTGGCAACCCCTTTCAGAAAGGCGTGAGGTGAGGAGGAAGATGTTGCATGGTGCCAAGCGGTCTGTTTTGTTTAAGAGTTAAAGCAGGGATCCTTGTAGCCAAGGATTACAACATTGCCAAACCATTTAAAAAAGGATAAGTGGCAGTGATTCAACATTGAGACTGTGGCAAACCCGCTGTCCCCTTTGCTTCATCACCTCAAGAAAGAAGTCTCTCTCTCGTTCTTGTTCCTTCTCTGTTTTTCAAGCCTTCCATTCACCAGTGTGAAATATTTTACATTTTCACCTGTGGTAACACAGATCACAGAATGTTTTCTTTTCCTTGCTTTTTGCTGGCTTTGCCTAAGGCGTCCTTTTAAGCAGAAGCCTGTGAAAGATAATAGGTGGCCCTATTCTCCATAACTGGAATCAGCAACAAATCAACCATCTGCCACTACAGGGGGCTGAGATTAACCCAGCCACTGGACCGTGACTGCAAAGCATTTGCACAGTTAGATTACAGAAATTTGAATCTACCAATCCAAAAAAAAAAGTGGGGGAGGGGGTGATAACCCTCCAAGACTCTTATGGGTTAACCCTTCCAGAGACAGGTCACGTCACCACCGCTCCAAACGTGTGGCATTCCTCATTACAAAAGAACTAAACAGGAGAATGGAATGAAGGGAGCAAGATGAATTTCATTAATTATCGTGTGTCAGGGAAATATGCTGAGAGCTGCCCATTCAGTACAAGGATGTGCAGAGCAAAGGAAAGCAGAGACGCCAGAGACAGCAACTGTATGGCAGGGCTCGTGGGACTACGTAATTATGGACAAGCTGCCCAAATGGCTCACTTGCCCAGCCCAGCAACTGCAGAAGAAACTTTTTTACCCCTAAATGATTGGATGTCTTTTCAATGTCTGGAACCAAACCGCTGTACTCTGTGCATTAGAGAGTATATCAAAAGGAACAACAAACAAGACAAGATTTGTAGTTTGTAATATTAAAGCTCTGGGCAGGTCATGTAACCGCTTCATGCCTCAGTTAACCCTTGTGTATAAGGTGCAGCTTAATACTCACTTCACTTGACCCACAGGGACGTTGCCAGTCTTCTTTAATGTTTGTTGGTCCCTTTGAGAGCCTTGCTATACAAGTGTAAAGTTGTATTTTTTGGTCCAAGGAAATGTGGGGCCATTTAAAATGCCAGAAAATAGAGGTGGAGGTGAGGTGTGAGATAAAGGGAAGCATGTGTAGGCTGTGCAAGATTCTGCTTTGTTTGGGCAGGTGCATGAAGGAAGTAGAGAATCTACAAAGTGCCCCCATGTCCTTTGAATCCTTGTACAGGAATTGGAAACTATCCAACTCCTGGCATTCTGGGCATAAGGCTGTTCCAGGTTGGCACTAAAGAGGACAGAAAGTCGAGGGGTAAGAGAGGTGGTTCTACAAAGAGGAACGTGCACAGCAGCAATCCTGCAGTACTCCCCCCAGCTTCCCAGAGAAGGCTTCTGGGAGATTTCACGGGAGCCTCCACCTTGCCCCTTAGTGAGGACTGGCACTGAAAATCACAATTGGGCCCATCAATTCCAGGAACGAAACTGCTAGATTGTGAAGCAAACAAAAAACTACTTTTGTGCTGAGTGTGGTAAGAAAGGATAGGTTTTGGTGGGGGGATATGGGGACATGTGGGCAGAATCAAACTACTTGGCAAGTCCTATTGCTGGCATTCTGAATACTCTTCTAGTTGCATGGTCAGGGATGAGGTGTGTGAGACAATGGAGCTGGGGCAGCACCATAAAGGGGCACTGTATGCCCTTCTATATAAAAAATATTTCTATGAGGCTTTGTAAGAGGTGATTAGTGCTCCCTGAATAGAACAAACCCAGTCCCAACCCTCCATGAGAACTGAAGAATTTTGGATGTAGGGTGTGATGTGTGGAACTGTAAAAAAAAAGGTTGGGTTTCAGGATGGACTTAGTTTAATGTGGCACCAAGAGTTCAGGAATGCAAACTGGACCAGACATCTAGCTTGCTGTCCCTAGGGTCCCACCATAGAACAGTGGCCTCTCAGATTCTATTAGTAGGAGCATTGCCAGCAGATCAAGGGAAGTGATTAGTGCCCTCTATTCAGCACTGGTGCGGCCACACCTGGAGTATTGGATCCAGTTTTGGTCCCTCCACTACAGAAGGGATGTGGACAAATTGGAGAGAGTCCAGTGGAGGGCAATGAAAATTATTAGGGGGCTGGGGCACATGACTTATGAGAAGAGGCTGAGGGAACTGGGTTTGTTTAGTCTGCAGAAGAGAAGAGTGAGGGGGGATTTGATAGCAGCCTTCAACTACCTGAAGGGGGGTTCCAAAGAGGATGGTGCTCGGCTGTTCTCAGTGGTGGCAGATGACAGAACAAGAAGCAACAGTCTCAAGCTGCAGTGGGGGAGGTCTAGGTTGGATATTAGGAAACACTATTTCACTAGGAGGGTGGTGAAGCACTGGAATGGGTTACCTAGGGAGGTGGTGGAATCTCCTTCCTCAGAGGTTTTTAAGGCCCAGCTTGACAAAGCCCTGGCTGGGATGATTTAGTTGGGGATTGGTCCTGCTTTGAGCAGGGGGTTGGACTAGACGACCACCTGAGGTCTCTTCCAACCCTAATATTCTATGATTCTCAGTTAAGATCTTCTCCCTACAACTCTGTCTGCCTACTGCATCACCCATTGCTTACAAAACCCAATCTGGAACTGTGTCCCAATCCAGAGCCATACTTTGCTTGTTTCCCCCTTAACTCGATGTATGGCCCTACTAAAACTCCAGATCCAAACCTCAAGATGATCCAGATCTGGCTAGCATCCTTTTACTCAGCTTTGAGTGTCACGCCTTTCAGATGCATGTGTGCCATTCACACCTTAAAAACAACAACAACCACAAAAAAATCACCAGTTTGGCATCATTCTCGTTCTTTTGTCCCTCCATAAAAGGGAGGGAAATTTAAAAAAACAAAACAAAACAAAAAACAAAAACCACCCTAAAACACAGCTGAATGATTTTTCAGACAAAAACATGGAATAAAAATATCTAAACCAGCTCCTGAGAATTGACCAGCCCTGCATGTTACTGTCAGTTTCATCCTGGAGTGATTTTTCTTTTTTACAGGCAGGCTTTAAAAGAAAGGAATTTTGCAGCAGAAACACTGACGCCACATTAACCAGACGCTCAGCCGTGGACGGCGTAAGCAAAACACACTGCCTGTAAGTTGACTCGTCCCTTAGCAAATGAGAAGTGAAGGGGAACACTGATGCAGGCAGCGCTACACCTTGCAGAGACTGCTGTGTCCTACAAGTAACCTTGCATCATGATACAGAGCAGGGAGGTGGAGGGAGGAGGAGGAGTGGCGGTAGGAAAACAATCAGAAAACTCCCAGTGAATCAACCTTTCTTCTCCCCCAGAGAAAAGAAAAACGAGGCTGACAGATTTGCAGACAGGTGAGGATCAAGGTACAATTCCCCTCTGCACCGCAGAAAGTCTCTTTTTACCTGTTTCCAATCCTTTTATAAACAAGCTTTATAACACACATGATCCAGCCTTGAAACCAGCTAGCAGCTCGGTGTTTCTGTCAGTCATTCCGATATTACTACCAGCACCCTGGATATGACTGCACTGGGCATATAGGACTAGAATCATTAGGCAGAGGAAAGGCAAAGCAAAGTGAAAAAAGAAACCTCAGTCGACTTCACCCCCGGGGAGATCAAGCTTTGAAATAAGCTCTAGCTGTGTAAAATATAAGTTGGGGTGGGTGGGCAAGGGGGAGGGAAATTAAAGGAGTCGGGATGATCTCTGGATTTCAATCAGCCTAAAGTTCATGAAAAGGATCCAGGCTCTTTCCCAGAATGTCTAAATCTCTCCGGGAGGGGAAAGGAGGTGGCGAATTACATTTAAAAGGCAAAGGCGAAGCAGGAGTGGAGAGGAAATTCTTTAATCTGGCTTGTGAACCCCAGCAGCATTCGCAGCCCCACGTCCAGAGCCATTCTCATTCCTGGCACGTTTCGCTGCTCTCCAGAACAGGCCTGATTCAAAATATTAGTGCGGCACAGAATTCCATTTTCGAGTCGCTGCAGCTCCTTCTTGGCACAGGTTCAGCTTTTTGTCTTTTCTTCTCCTCCAAGCACGGAGCAGAGGGAGGAGGGGTGGCGTGGGGTGGGGGAAATCTCTCTCTTTGCTTCAATACCATGGACGTGATCCTGGTCTTCCTCCTCACACACATCCTTCCCCCTCCCTCGTTTCCCCCCAACTACCAACAAAAACCACACAGCAAGCATAAATCTATTCCCACCTCCACAGCAGCCAGTTGAGAGCCTCCTTTCCATCGCTCTAGCTTTTCAACCATTTTTTGTACTCCTCTAAATTTGTCCAGCCAGGCGTTACAACCTTCTACTTCCCCCCCTCCCTGCAAAAAAAAAAAAACAAACCCAAACCAAAACCCCAACCCTCCCATCTTCTCCCCTCTCAGCTAAACAAAAAGCATGCCACGCTTGCCAATGCCCTGGCATCTCCACACACAGAGGGTAACTGCTGCTTCTGCGTAATTCCACAATACCACCGGCAGATCAAATTCAGCTCACATATGTGCCAGTGAATGCAGCGTGTGCATGTGAACTGCGGCGAACACGGATGTGCCAAGGTGCTTTTGTGTGTCAACACACACACACGCACACACACAGTGACAGGACCTATTCTATTGCATTCCCATATGATTTCTCTAAACAGGGGCTTCCCATGACGCCCGCGCTTGGCAACTGAAATTCCCTTTCATGCCTACAGGTCGAGACCAAAAAAAAAAAAAAGGAACAAAAACAACCTCCACCCCTCCAAAATTAAACAAAGATGGCACAGAGAGCTTCATCCAACTTCTCCTCAGTCTCGTCTGCTGGAACTGGCAACCAGCCTCCTATGCAAGCGTGGCACCAGTTTTTTTTTTTTTTCCCCTTTTATTTCCCTCCCCTTTTTTCCATTTTTTTGCCTCTTACCTTGTCCACAGGAGGGGGCCCCTCCCAAACCCGCCCACCAATCCAAAGCGGCACGTGTGGAAACTGCAGAACCTCTGGCAAAGGGAGCAAAGCATGATGTAGCAGTCAACGGACCAAAAGGAAAAACAGCACCACCACATATAGACACACAACATATGTACACTCTCCCCTCGCAGAGAGAGAGAGAGAGAGAGATGCACAGAAAGCAGACAGCGTTACCCCTTGTGCGCATGCCAAGAGATGAACTCTCCAGCCCCCATAACGAGGGAGGGAGGAAAGGGTGTGTGTGAAGGGGGTGGGAGGGTGGGGAGAGAAAAGGCTGAAGCGGAACGTGTATTCACCACATGAAAGGGCCCAAGAGATCCAACTTTCAGCGAGCGACATGACTCCAATTAAACCACAGACTGAAATGCTGAAGTTTGAAAGAAGGAGATAAAGTGGAGCTAACCACGCCCTTCCTGTTGCTTGGAGGAAATATAGATTGACTGAAATGATGCCAGGGAGGGTGGCGAGAGGGCAAACCCACCTGGGATTTCAGAACCATGAACGTTTCAGAGATGCTAACCCAACCGAAAATCAAGGTGGCTGAAGGAACGCCAGGTTGGACTAGTGGCGCAGGGCAGGTTAAGTTGGGTGCATAATAGTAGGGTACTATATTTAAAAATCTGTGGGTGCTGGGTCTCCACAGGCATTCTGCTTTCATTTGCACCAGTGCAAAGAGGAGCAACTCCTCGGACATCAACAGAGTTGAGGGGTGTAAAACTGATACGAATGAGATCTGTACCAGGCCAGCTGAGTCAGCTCCTAACAGCGGCGAGTCCCCTATGTGAGAGCAAGTCAGCTTTTTTAATAGCTTCCTGCTGCCTGGAAGTGTCCTAGAGCTGAAGCGGGAAAGGTTAGGGAAAGACAGACACTCAGTGTGCTCTGGGTGGTACAGACAAAACATCAGTGTCCTGAAGCAGCTGCCTAATATGTGTCTTGGCAAAATCTCATCTGGGCTGCATGAAGCAGAATTACAGGCTGGGATCATAAAGCTGTCAGTGGACAGACTCCTGCTTCCCTGTTCACTTTGGCCCAATTGTATAATGCAATAGGAAACTGGAGCGCAGGATGACACCCTGTTTCATGTCTGCCAGAAGCCACATGTAGGAGTTGATGTCTCATTCGTTGCCAGCAGTTGTGCCTGCCAGCTGTTAGCCAGACACCGAAGAGGACTTAAAATAAGATGACTCCCACAGTGATTGGACTCACTAAGAGGGGATGTGTGTATCTTGCAAACCAAGCCTTGAACCCCAGGCCTTGTGGTGCAGAGGCAGCAGCCCTACAAAGTGAGCCAAAAGAGATCCTCCACTGTCTATATCATGAGGCTTCCTGTTAACCTTGTCTCAGCTACAAGCTGAGCTGCCTGCATATTTTACTCCTTGAGCTCTCTCCAAGGTGTTACTACAAGGTGACCCATGCTGGGAGGTGCTGTCGATGCTAGAGGTTCATAATTAGGCAGGAGCGATACGCAGGTGCGGTGACAGAACTTGCATATTTTCCATCTGAGCCTAATCATTTTCCGAGCCGCCTTGCACAAGAATATCAGCCAGTGCTGATCACTGTCCATCCGATGGCACTTTGCTTCCGCCACATGGCCCTAACGACTCCCCGATTAACCATCACACGTCTGAAGAAACCAGTAGACCCCTCTACTCTCTGATGATTTAATTGTCTCCTCTTCAACAGATGTATGCCTGGCCCACCTTTCGCCCATCCTGTATCATCTGGCAAGGCAGACTATTTCCCTCCCAGTATGTCTACTGCTCACCAGGACCTGGAAAGCCAGTCATAGGTCCCTGTACACCACTGGCTCCTGTCCCTAGGTTAACGGCATTTCAGTGAAGCAATTCCTCGATAGATTTCAGAACCTTCAGGTTGAAAGGAACTATAAATAAAAGATATTACAGACTAACAAGTTCTCAGCTGCAAGCTGTGGCAGGGAAGAATATTTTAGCATCCTCTTTCTAAGTACATTAACTCTTGGCAGAAATAGCCAGTAAACTCCATAGACCTTGCAGTTTCACGTAGCACATTGAGTCCACCCTCTTACCCCGCACTTCACGAACTGTGAAATCTGCCCCGGCCCTGACAATTTCCAGACCCCATGTTACTGGCAGTGCATGTAGCATCTAAACATCAGCGTGACTATGCAGCGATCTTTTTCAGGGAGAAATTTGGTGCTTTTACCAGTGCCCAATAGATCGGTGCCTAAGAGTTCACTGGGGAGTTTCTGAGGCTTCCTTTTCCCAGAGCGAGCGAGCACTTTGTATTAATCTGGCTCGCTTTAGTGCAGTGACCCAGCTCTGTGCTCTGCTGTTGAAAGTTCAGGTCCCAGCTGCAGGCCAAACTCTTGCTGACACAGTGTTGATTTTCTTTTGCCAATGCCATGAGGGTGGGAGGTTTATTTTTTTCCAGTGAGAGAAAAAGGAGCCCCATAAGACAGAGAAAATTTGGTGGGGAGAAGTGGGGATTAGAATGATCTTGCTGATAGGTTCCAATCCAGAAATACAAGGACTGCAGGCATTAGACACCTAACGTGGGTAGCACATTGTTTTTTGTTGTCATTGTCCTGCCCATGAAAGAGACTTGCCAAGAGGTCTTGGAGAACCAAAGGAGTGCCTCTCTCTTTCGGATGCCTCAGAGGACTTGTGTGTGTGTGCATAAGAACCTAGGGAGAAAGGCACACAAGGAAATGACTGTTAGTGATGGGGGAACTACAAAAGGTTCAGTGGTTTGTTTTGGATAGGATGCCTCTCCAGAGAAATGCTTATCTAAAACTCAGTCTTCAGAACTGGGATGGAAATATTTTAAGACCTGCTTTCTTGCATGATTTCCAGTATCTCTGGCTACTGCTCATGCCAAAAATACCATAAGAACAGGTTTCCTTACAGTGTTTTGGCTCTACTACTTCTGATCCCAGCTGCAACCAAAAATTATAAGGGCTTGGCTTAAAGTTTGAACATATGCTTATTTGATCCCCAGCTCTGACCACTGCACTCATACAAAAAAAGAGGGAAATCTTAACCAGAAAAAAAGGGGGAGCCCACTAAAAATGTGCATTAGAATAAGCAGGCCCACAAATCAGATCAATCAAAGCCTTCAAGCCCTTTCCTTAACTGGGGTATGTATTTATGAGCTGGCTGTTATTGGCATATATAACATGCAAGCTTACAGAGCCCCTACTTCAAATTAGCCGTGGGTGTTTATTAGCCCGTAGAAGATATCCAGTCAGTAAACCAAATAAGTGCTTTGAAGAGAAATTGTTTCTTTGAAACTGATCAGATCTGCAGTGGCCACAATTCTGGTGAAAGAGAGAGAGAAAGAAAGAAAGAAACTTCAACCAAAATTGGCTTGTGTTCTTCTATCAGAATTTCACTGAGGTGGAATAGCCTGCAGTTGCTCCCATGTGATGCATGTTACATGTCTCGAGTTTGTCCGTAAGCCTCCCTGGAACATCAAGGTACTGGACTCTGGGGGCCTGATTCTGACCTCACACTGGATTTACATCAGTGTAGCCTGACTGGGAATCAGTGGAGTTATTCCTGATTTACACCTCTTTGAGATCAGACTCTTGCCCAGGTTACTTTAAGGATGTCTGAAGCCTACAGCAGAGGCCATGCCTCAAAGCCTTTATAAAACAAAGGGTCTTAATTGGCTTCCCCAACCACACATTGCACAACCTGCACTGGAGCAAGAGTAATTGTGTTCTAAAGGCTTTCGCTGCACATACCGGAGAGAAATGGATGCTCTTTATTGATACGGAAATGCCTAAGAGGTGTTCTCCCTTGTCTGTGCCACTTAATTTCTTTCTCCCTCTGTTACTATTTATTATTTAGCTGCGGTACTGAGGTCAGCAAAGTGGTTTAGGAAAAAGGAGTCGGGTCCTTAGCTGGTGTAGATCAGTGAAGCTCCACTGAAGTTCCTGAGGATCCGGCCTGAAGATTATATGAAAGACACTAAACAAGCCAAGGCTGCAATCTTGAAAACATCAGCTGTATGTGGTCAGTTATATTCACAGGAGTCATCCCATTGAAGCTGATGGTCTTACTTGTGTGCTTAAAATTAAGCATATGGAGCAATATTTCCAGGCAGGAAATGTTGAAGAGGGAATGGGGCTCCATTCATTTGTGCTATTTGCCATTCTCCTGAGATCATATTCTACAACTACAGTTTAGCTAAACACTTCACAGGTGCACAGTTTATATGCCAAAACAGACTGTAAATCAGTCCAGGGGAGGAAAAGTTGTAATAATACTTGTTTGTAGAAGCAGCCATTGAAAAAGAATGTCAGCCCAGTTCGTTTTACAGGTCTGATGTATCCTTACTCGCACAGCACCTGAGGTATTGGGTCCAGACTCCGAAACCTAAGGAGCAACCAGTGGTTCGCCAGAGATTACACAGGGGATGAACTCGTTTCTGATCTCCATTATTGGTTTTCACAAATAGGAATTCTCGTACCCCTTTGGACAGATGGCCGGGCCTATTACTTCTTACGTTAGATTTCCCATTGAGGCTGAAAGCAAATCCACATTCAAGCTGAAGGTAAACAACCTTCCAATTCAAAAGGCATTAATTCTAACTGCCAAAGCATTTGGTGTGGACGTTGCAGATGTCAAATAGTTTCCCACCGCACCAAGCCTCGCCACATAGCTAAGTTATACATTGTAAACATCCACCCAACCCTAACAACTTATCCTATGTGAAAGTCTCTCTCCCTGATAGAGTTTTAGGGCCAGATCCTCTGCTGGTGTAAATCAATGCAGCTATGCTGACTTGCCACCTGAGTATCTGGCCCTGAGCTGTATAATGGGAAACGACAAACATTTCCTTCCTTAGCTTTAAGACTTTAAAGTGATTTTTCTTAATTTAAGAGCAGAGACATTTTTATCTTGGAGAACCTTGATATTTCATTGGGGCCTCAAATTCAGATTTTGTAAAAGCATATATAAAGGTCGAGGGCATGGGGTTTACACTGTGTAATAGAAACACAAACGATTTCCTGATGTCCCTTAAAATGTCAAGGAAAACAGGACTGGAAACTCAAGCACAATATCATTGTAGCAGTGCTGGGGAATCGGAAAGTGGAAAGGACTACATAAATCAGTCTGTCTTTCACAGTCATATCTGAATGATTATTTTTTTGCCAAAAAACATTTTTGAGAAGTACTTTTAGAAAAGTGCTCTGAGAGGTAATAATCTAGTGTGCTAGCCAGTGATAAAGGCCTTGCTTCTCTTTCGCGCTAATCAGAAGAAACACCCATTTCAGTCAATGGTGTAAGTCAGGAGTAACTCCATTCAAGGCACTGGGGATACAATGGTGTGAAATCAGTGTAAATCAGAAGAAGCAGACCAATTATTTCTAAGATACGAGGCCTGGTTCTCAGGCACCCTTCACCAGGTAGGGTGTAGTCATTCACACCCATGCAAGATGGGCGTAACATATTACCTCCGATAGAAGTGACTAGAGAGTTCTGATATAAGGGGGAAAGGCAATGGAGTAGCAGACTCTTAAACTATTTAGCTTGAAGGAGGCAAATTTGGTTTCAAATGGAAAATGTGGCATAAACCTCTTATTTGCTTCAGTTGTCCCAATTTCTGCTTTATTCCCATAAAGTAGCATAAGCGGCAATTAGTGATACTTTGCCTATCTACAGAGCATTCCACCTGAGGGTCTTGATACATTTTGCAAACATAAATGAATTAAGCCTCATTGCACCCTCTACGAGAGAGATGCTACTATCTCAGTTTTACGGATGGGAAAATGAAGCACAGCGAGGCTAAGTATCTTGTATAAGGTGACAGCAAAGTGAGTGGCTGTGCTGAAAAATAGATTCCAGATCTCCTTATTCCCAGCTTTGTGATTTAACCAACTAGCCTGTGCTTCCACTCCTGTTAAAATCATGTTTGCCTCACAAGTGTCAAAGGTTTAGCTTGGTCAAGACGTGTATCCAGCATGATCCTAGCATTTCCAGACAGGTCAAAAGTAGAGAGGGTGAATTTCAGCCCATACACAGAACTTGCATGATGGTCATGCACCACTTTAGTCCCATTTAAGCCCCTGTTGAGGTTTAACACCATCCTCTACCTTCAAGTTAAAGAATAGTTGGAGGGCCTGATTCTCCTCTGCCTTTCCATGCAGTATCTAATGAGCTCTTAACTTGTGCATGGGCCTCATGGGTCTTGCATTGGTCCTCTGCACATGGTGAATTTCAACCAAGGGGGAAAAAGTTATCGACAATTTTGGTCCCAGACAAAACCTGGATGTATAGAGACATGGAACACTGATCAGGACCAAAAAAGGAAAAGTTTCCAACAACATCTTCAATGTCCAAAAAAAGAGTGAATCAAGCTTTGGGTAAAGGTTCGTGTGGGTTGTTTTTTCTTTTTAAAAGACCCATTTTCTTGCCTTTTCCTAAAGTAATTGAAAGATAGAACTTTGAACTCTTCTTGGCAAATCATAGTGACACAGGGGACTTAACTCTTAAAGAAGAAATGAAGGCTGCCAATACTAGTGATTGTTTAGACTCTGGACTACCATTGGGGTAAACTAAAAATTGACCAGACAAGACTTTCGAAAACAATTTGTTACTGATTTAGGAGTAGGGCTAGCTGGTGTCTTATTTCTATTTGATCCAGTTTTCAAGCTATCTCTGCTCCAAATGCATGAGCTATATACCGCTTCCAAATGAATTCTTCCGCAGGAAGAAAACCTTCTCTTCCTTGCCCTCCCCCCCTCCAATTTACCATTCAGCCAGTTTGTCTATTTATTCCTGAAGCTCTGCCCATGTAATAACACACTTAGGAAGCTTAACACAAACATTGACCAATTCACCATTGTCATGAAAATAAAAGCATTAGAAATTGTCCTTCCAAGTAGGAGTTAAGAGCAAGAGTCTCTTATTTAGAGAGAAGTCAATAAAAAGCAGTATTAAGGAAGCTATTTTAAGTAATTCAGGTCACAAAACATGTTTATTCTCAGCAAGGAGAAATTCAGATCAGATTCTAGGAAATAACTTTTTTACTTTCAAATTTTATTTTGGTGAATTAAATTCTCATAAAAGGTGCTAGTGGAGATAGCACAATAATTCATATCAAGTAATTGGCTGAATTTTAACTTTTTGGTTTGGTGTCCATTAGCAGATCAGAGCTTGCCTAGAATAATTATGACTAAATTGTATGCAATGCTTTTTAATCCAAAGATCTCCAGTGCTTTACAAAATTTGGAAGTTTCTCCTAACACTTTCTGCAAACCATTCTTAACCTGTAACTGGTTCACGAACACTGACCCATGTCATATGAGATATTTCTGTCCCCTGAATGAATGGACATAAAACTGGTATAAGCAGGCTTCCTGTGGGAATATTAAATAGGCTTTTCAGGAATATTCTCCAATATTCACTTATAATGACTTCCCTCCATAAACATTTCTGGTAGCAAACTTGTTTGTTAGAACATTTGCAGAAAGGAGTATGTATGCAGTCAAACCAAACTACATAACACTTCCTCCCCAACAACTAATGCATATTTGTGGGAAATGTTTTGCAATATTTACTCAGCAATAGATGCCAGTTTGACAGGCCTATAAATAAAGTTTCTTTGTATCTCCACTTGAGTTTTGTGCTGAAGGACCAAAACTATTTATTTATGCTTTTATACCATACTCATCATCACTGTATGGGGTGTATCCCACAACGGAAGGCCTGTCTGCAATTGTGGTGGTTTCTTTTGTGACGTGCCTTGTGTCACTCACTAGTAACTGGACTGAAACCAACAAACTAATTCCACATTAGTCACTGAACAGATATCTACAACTTTTGATGACTGTAGATATGGGTCAGATTTAAATACTGATCTAAGTACTCCATATCCTATTACTAAACCCTCAAACCATCCAGGACATAAATTATTCTATTGTTTTTGTTCAGGATGGTTTCTGCAATGACAGGGGAGTTACTTCCAATGGGCCAGGCCAATGGCAACTAACTGAACTGTGTGTGCCCAACATAAAGTTAGCTCACATTGAGTCAGTGCTGTCCAACATGCAGGAATCTGAGAACCAGCTCTGTCTCCTACTAAGGACCTCAGCAAGCAGCTGCAAATGGTGATGGCGCTGAGGTACAGCAGAAGGATGTTGAAAACTCATGGCGATTGGCGGAGGTCCCGGATGACTGGAAAAAGGCTAATGTAGTGCCCATCTTTAAAAAAGGGAAGGAGGAGGATCCGGGGAACTACAGGCCAGTCAGCCTTCAGTCCCTGGAAAAATCATGGAGCAGGTCCTCAAGGAATCAATTCTGAAGCACTTAGAGGAGAGGAAAGTGATCAGGAACAGTCAGCATGGATTCACCAAGGGCAAGTCATGCCTGACTAACCTAATTGCCTTCTATGAGGAGATAACTGGGTCTGTGGATGAGGGGAAAGCAGTGGACGTGTTATTCCTTGACTTTAGCAAAGCTTTTGATACAGTCTCCCACAGTATTCTTGCCAGCAAGTTAAAGAAGTATGGGCTGGATGAATGGACGGACTATAAGGTGGATAGAAAGCTGGCTAGATCGTCGGGCTCAACGGGTAGTGATCAACGGCTCCATGTCTAGTTGGCAGTCGATTTCAAGTGGAGTGCCCCAGGGGTCGGTCCTGAGGCTGGTTTTGTTCAATATCTTCATTAATGATCTGGAGGATGGCGTGGACTGCACTCTCAGCAAGTTTGCAGATGACACTAAACTGGGAGGAGTGGTAGATACGCTGGAGGGTAGGGACAGGATACAGAGGGACCTCGACAAATTAGAGGATTGGGCCAAAAGAAACCTGATGACGTTCAACAAGGACAAGTGCAGAGTCCTGCACTTAGGACGGAAGAATCCCATGTACTGTTACAGACTAGGGACCAAATGGCTAGGAAGCAGTTCTGCAGAAAAGGACCTAGGGGTTACAGTGGACGAGAAGCTGGATATGAGTCAACAGTGTGCCCTTGTTGCCAAGAAGGCTAACGGCATTCTGGGCTGTATAAGTAGGGGCATTGACAGCAGATCGAGGGACGTGATTGTTCCCCTCTATTCGACATTGGTGAGGCCTCATCTGGAGTACTGTGTCCAGTTTTGGGCCCCACACTACAAGAAGGATGTGGAAAAATTGGAAAGAGTCCAGCGGAGGGCAACAAAAATGATTAGGGGCTGGAGCACATGACTTATGAGGAGAGGCTGAGGGAACTGGGATTGTTTAGTCTGCAGAAGAGAAGAATGAGGGGGGATTTGATAGCTGTTTTCAACTACCTGAAAGGGGGTTCCAAAGAGGATGGATCTAGACTGTTCTCAGTGGTACCTGATGACAGAACAAGGAGTAATGGTCTCAAGTTGCAGTGGGGGAGGTTTAGGTTGGACATTAGGAAAAACTTTTTCAATAGGAGGGTGGTGAAGCACTGGAATGGGTTACCTAGGGAGGTGGTGGAATCTCCTTCCTTAGAGGATTTTAAGGTCAGGCTTGACAAAGCCCTAGCTGGGATGATTTAGTTGGGAATTGGTCCTGCTTTGAGCAAGGGGTTGGACTAGATGACTTCCTGAGGTCCCTTCCAACCCTGATATTCTATGATTCTATGATGTAAAGGTCTCTATTCTAAAAACCCAGCTAGCAGTTCTGCTTCTCTTCTTCCAGGAGCCACAGTCTACATTTTCCAAACTCTGGGCCACATCCTGCTCCCTTTGAGATTGAAGGGAGTTTGCCATTGATTTCACTGGGACCAGGATTCAAATCCAGCCTTGCTACAACACTACTGAAGATCATTCAACTCCTTGCTGCAAGACAACCATGGTGCACCTGTTTATGCCCTGGTGGAATTGTCCCCAGGGCTCATAAAATAACCTGTAAGCCTCTGGGCTCATAAGAGCTCTCACAGCTCATCAAATAATCTGTTTTTCGATAACACTTCCTGCTTTCATTTTCATTTACCTAGATCTGAGGCCCTCTGTGTGACTTCTGAGTGGGAGTTTACTGAAAATGTTCCTTGTGGTTTTGCTATCCCGTACTTGGGGTCAGCTCACATAGTAACCAGAGAAGGTCATTTTCCTTCCTTAAAAAACAAACAAACAGTCTACTACTGTCAAGTTTTCATTTCTTTTATTCTACCCATTAGCCCAATGCATCATTCCTTATTTTTTCTCTCCAGGAAAGTAAGGAAAAGTGGTAGGACCGTCCAGAATTTTTATACACACACCCGTTCAGTCACGCTTTCTTAGAGATTGCACTGTATAATGCATGGCTTACCTGCAAAGACATTGTGGGAGTAATGAAATAAGCAGATGCTCTGTCAGCAGGGTTTTAAAACATTGGCACCGCAATCTGAGATGCTGTCAGCCATTACATGCATATGCCCTTTACTTATGGTGCTGATGAAGTCTCTGTATCATTCAAGCTTTCTTCTCCCCTGCTATATTTCCTCCCATTACAGAAACCTGCCTGTAATTGCTGGAAGTTAATATTTTCACTTGAAGTAGTGCTCTGAGAGGAAGCACCTAGAATTCTCTCCGATACTCGAACACAATTACAGACAACAATAGTTTTGAAATTTCCCTGGGACTCCATTTTACTTTCACTTTTCTGTTTAACCATGGATATGGATATTTTGGATAACTTGTAACCACTTTTTAGTTAGAGATGGGCCCAACCAAAACCCTGGATATAAATATCTCCAAATGTCACTTCCAGGTGGGAGACATGGATATAGGGAGAACTTTGACACAGATATAGGGGGAAGAACAATATGAGAGTCAATATCCACCATGTGAGCCTAAAAGCAGAATTTTGCCGTAATTCTAATCTAACCCTCAACTATATTGTGAGCTAAATTCTGAAGCCAGTCATGCTGCAAAGGGGCAGCTTCAGGGAGATTTTTGGTCCATGCTCAACTCTGCATTTGACAATTGCCACATATTACATAAGAGTCCGCAAGCAAAATAAACAAGCACACGGCTAGATATTGAAGGTTTCTCCTAAAAGCAAAGCATTCTTTCCAGGGAAAATGGAGTTTGGCACTTCCTGTTTGACAGATCCCCAGCCTGCACATGTAGGAATCGTCATCAAGCGGGTGTGTTTCCAGGGGGGGTCCTGCAGGGATCACTTTTTGGCCCTATGCTGTTTAACATGAGCTGGAAGAAAACAAAATGATCGCTGATCATTTTTGCACAAAATTTAGGGGAGTGGTAAATAATGAAAGGGCCAGTCACTGTTTCAGAGCAATCTAGCTTGCTTGGTAAGCTAGGCGCAAGCAAATGATATGTGTTTTAATATGGTTAAATGTAAATGTATACACCTAGGAACAAAGAGTGTAGGCCATACTGACAGGTTGGGGATCCTATCCTGGGAAGCAGTGACTCTGAAAAAGATGTGGAGGTCATGGTGGATAACCAGCAGAACATGAGCTCCCAAGTGATGCTGGAGTCAAAAGAGCTAATGTAATCCGGGATGCATAAAAAGGGGAATCTCGAGGAGGAGTATTTTACCTCTGTATTTGGCATCGTTGCGACCATTGCTGGAATACTGTGTCCACTTCTGTTGCTCGCAAATCAAGAGGGATGCTGATAAACTGGGAAGGGTTCAGAGAAGAGCCACAAGAATGATTAAATGATTAGGAAACAATTTTGAGCTTGGTGTTGCTCAAAAGTTTGTCTCTTTCCACCAACAGAAGTTGGTCCAATAAGATACCACCTCAGCCAACTTGTCTCTCTAATATTCTGGGACCAACACTGCTACAACAACTCTGCAGAACAGCTAGAGACAGGAATAACAGTAGGAAGAAGTTTATAGGGTGTAATAGTTTTCTCCTGTCTAAAGCTAGTGTCTTGATGGGAAATTGTTTGGAGGAAGCAGAGGAAAGCTTGGAAGTGGGAAGAAACCAGAAAGTTTTGTTGTTGTTGCTGTTTGGGTCCTGACAGCAAAAAAAATCAGAGTTCAAAAGAAAGGCTGAAGACCAGTTCTTTATATATCCTCTTGAACCTATGGGATGATCAGATGAGGGCAGGTGACAATGACAGTTTTGCCAGTGGGAAGACATCCTAAATCTTTCGTGCTGGAAACCACTGAAACCTAGCAGCATTCTGCAATGGTTGCATTTGCATTTGGTGACACAAGCAATTGTCACTTGGCAGGGAAAATGCTTTCCACTCTTTCAGCGGACCACAATTTCAGT
This sequence comes from Trachemys scripta elegans, assembly GCF_013100865.1. Lineage (NCBI taxonomy): Eukaryota > Metazoa > Chordata > Testudines > Emydidae > Trachemys > Trachemys scripta. The sequence continues at coordinate 9,292,558 of NC_048303.1, read as the reverse complement.
TTAATTTGTAACAGGATGCAAGTGTAAACGAACTGACAACAGAGCTATCAGCTATTCTGTTGGTAACACTTGGAGCAACAGTACTTCGATTTGACTAGACACAGCTGTCCACTGTATGTAATGACCTTTAGCCCCATCCTTGGCAAAATGCAATTCTCTTCATGTCTGACTCTGTCCACAGGGACTTGAGCAGCATGACTGCCAGAATAATCAGAACATTGCTTAATGACAGGCACTCAAACAAGCAAAGCGATTATGCATTGTCAGATATGGAGTCTAACACTGGGGAGAAGAAATGGGGGAGTTTGTGTTATTATTCTAAAGGAAATAAAGCAGCTATAGATGTGTAAATGCAAGCGAACATAGATGTGTTTATTTACTGGGTGCTGATGATATGCTCAGCTCTGCTGCGCATACGCTAAGAAGTCCTACCTCACTGGTAAATCCTATATGTATGTAAAAATATAGCTACTGTGTGTGTGAAATTACGTCTTGAATAGCACTAGGATTCAGCCTCTCTTTATATATGCAAATTGCACTCGCAAAATGAATTGCAAGTGCAAATGCTAGTTTAGATATACACACATACACAATACACACCTTGTGTGCGTATATATACATATGCACACCAAAGTTTATATAATATACGTGTGTGTGTGTGTGTGTATACTTGTATGTACATATATACATACTAAATTCTGCATATGCCTAAATAATTGTTTTTTAATATAGGGGGCAGGGTTTGGGGGGGGGTATGTGTTTACACAAAAAAAAAACACACAAACAACCCCCCCCCCCCCCCAAAAAAAAAAATAAAACAAACCACCTACATTCAAAGAAAAGTATTTAGGCTGCAAGTCAAACACTAAACAGTAAGGCAATGACAGATTTACAGTTGCTCATGCAACCTCAAGTCTTCTCCATCATGTGTCCAACCTGTGCACGGAATGAGGCAGGTGTCTTGTGGGGAAAAAAGTAGTATGTGACCATGTAATTAAAGACAGTATCATAATGAATACACACAAAGGGGCCTCATTAAGGTTGCACGGGCAGACATAAATCTGTTGTTTCCTAACTTTCAAGTGTTTGACTTTTCAATCTAAATAATTTTCTTCTAACATAAAATAAAACTAGGAAATAACTTTTCCCTTTAAAAATAAAATGAAAGATTAACAAATGACGTCGTGCACAACATCCCCACTGGGCCTAATCACTGAGGTTTGAACTGAGCCTTTAGCATTGAAAAAAAGCTTTCCACGACATGAGCTACAGGACTTCCTAAAATAGCTGGCAACAGCAGAAGGTTATTTCAGAGCAGAAGCACTGGCTGCTGGAGCTATGTTCTGGCTACAGGGGGACTGTTGTGGGCAGCAAAGCATAGCCCATTTCTCTTTCTCCCCTCTCCAACTGGGAACAGGGTCCCCAGTCCCATGTTTGTGTCTCCAGAGAGGAGGGGCAGGATGCTACGGTTATGTGCTAGCTCCTATATGGGTAATGGTCAGGCCAGGCCTGGGTCTCTCCTCTCCCCCCTCAAGGTGTACATCTGCTCTGGCAACTCCCAGGAGTTCCTAGTGCAGTGTCCTGCTGTCGTCCCTGTGGTCCTGGCTCCTTAGACTGTCCATGTTCAGTTATTGTTTTGGCAATCTGCCAACGTTTTCCTGAGGCGCATAAGCCAAAGTGGGGAAACAGTGATTGTTAACAATTCATAACTCAGCCAACCCCGAGGGGAATTTCATGGGACAGCATTGAGCCACCGGGGCTGCCAAAATTCAAAGGCCGGCTGCAAACCACGGAGGTGTCAGAGCTCCTCGGAAAAAAAGGTCATGAGGGTCTTGGATAATGGAAAATTTTAGGCAGCTTAAATATACCAGTCCTGCTACAATACAACTGTGGAGGCACTAGCCTTTTAAAAAAAAAAACACAAAAAACCTAAATAGAGGGGTCACTGCTACTAATAGCTGCAATTTATTCAAAAGCAAATACAGCACCCGTACATCTATGATACACCAAATATACACAAAAACCTTTTACAGGCAGAGTTTTGCACAAAGGTCTTTTAGCAGATAATTTGCACCTGCCAACCGTGCATGCATTTTTGCAAGTGCAGTTGGGCTGCGGACACAAAAGGATCCTACTAGCATCTCCATCTAGCACCCTAACTTCTTTGTTCTCTTCTCCATTAAATCAAATATGTCATTTACAAACATTGCCTGGAACTGCTCTTCTCCAACTCCATCCTGGATCTACTACATCTGGTCCGCCACCCTCGCCATACCATTAACACTGTGCTTTCACCAGCACCACCCATGGCCTCTTCATGGCCAAATCCCAATGTCTCTACTCCACCAGCATCTTCCTCAAGCTGTTTCCTATTTTTAACATTGTCATTCATATTCTTTTTCTTAAACTCTTGTTCTTCGTTTCCCTTCCAACTCTATTCGGTCCTGGTTCTTCACCTACCTCCCTGGGGGGTATGGATCAGCATTTACATCGCACTCCCCGTCAGCACCCAGTCCAAACCGGGGAAGCTAATGATCCAACCAGCAGACCAAATTCAGTGATGAATCCTGGTCACGTGCCACCTGAGCTATCCCTCCCCCCCCCCCCCCCCCCCCCCCCCCCCCCCCGGGACCCCAAATCCCCACCCCCCACCCCAAATTTTGGTGAAAACCCCGGGCCAGGCCCCCCCGGGCCCCCCCCCCCCCCCCCCCCCCCGATAACTGTGTCCCCCTTAGAACTTGCCTTTGGAGAAGCAAATTAAACATATTCACAATAGGGATTTGAGAGTGAGTTCAGTGTGTCAGACAGAATAAGTTTCTCCACGAATTGGCTGGAAATCTCACAAAAATGAGGATTTCTAGTCAGGTGAGAAATACTGTCATCGCGGCCTCTTTTATGATATTTCACCAAAATCGGATTTTGTTTTGTTTGAAGGTTCTAATTAGTTATTGTTGCATCCTTTATGGTAGAAAAGAGATGGGACTCAGCTGTAGTGAATGCAAAGTCAGAGTCGTTATTACCCAGGTGGCTAGATACAGATGGTACATTCTAATTTTCCCTGGCTCTCCGTCTCCAAGGCTGCGCTGCCCCATGTGACCAAACAGGATCTTCCCTAAGTTCTGGTCTGGACTCCACAGTGATGGAACAGCATGATGACTATATGATAGTTATTTCATCAGAAATGCATCTCTGCTTTTCGCGTCCTCTAAAGCACTCCTCCAGAACTAGTTTCATTCAGAAATGTCAGCCCTGTGATCTCAGTGCATGAACTACACTCTGAGCTCTTTGGGAAGCAGGAAACCTGCCCTCGTTTACTCACAAACAGGGGACTCTGCCAGCAGCCTCACAACCTGCAGATTTTGATTGCATTAATTTGTTCTGAAGCGGGCTTTCCTCTTGAGCCTGGAGTAGAAGGCAATTAATTAAGACCCATTTTTCCCCCCCATTGGATTAAAATAAATGAAATGGCAGTAGGACAGCCTTGTCTGGGATAGGGGATTCCTGGAGAAACAGAACTCTATACTTTAACCAAATAGGGAGCTGATCCTCCATACATCACGCTGCCGCACTTGAACCATGTCTAAAGAGCAGCCTATGAATTCGAGAGCTGTATTCCCCATCTGCTAGTCAGCAGGACTGGAAAAGCCCCATCGATATTTCCCAGGAGCGGAAGCCCGGCTGTAAAACAACACGCAGGAGCACATTTTCTGCTCGACGTGTGGGGACTTAGCTCAACAACTTCCATTACCGCTAATGAACATCGCGGTGGGAATTCACTGAAAAACACACCACATAATGAACAGCTCCTCCTTAACTGGTGTGACTGTTGCTTTAAATAGCTGAAAGCAAGCACTGTTAGTCAGAGGTCATTCTCTTATTTGAGGGTGAGAGAAATTAGGTCAGACGGGTGCTGGTTGGACTTTGGAGGGAGTTGCAAGATGGCTCTTTGAGATGCTACCTCCTGTTATATGTAGGGCCCAGCAAATAACATGTTAAGTGCCATTGTCTGAAATGAAACTTGTCCAATGAGAAACAGCCATATCTAAATGGCAGTCGATTTGTTAGTTTGATTTAAAACTAACCCAACATTACGTCAAACTTATCCTGAACTTTCACTGAGGATTTAAAATGAATAAATGTATAAAGATCAGACAACTTTGCAGTAAGCCTTTCTTAACAGTGAGAGTAATTAACCATTAGAACGACTTAGCAAGGTTTTTGGTGGGCTTTCCATCACTGGCAATTTTTAAATCAAGTTTGGATGTGTTTTTTTTTTTTCCTAAAAGATCTGCTCTAGGAATTGTTTTGGGGAAGTTCTACAGCCTGTGTTCTACAGGACATCAGACTAGATGAGCACAGTGGTCCTTTCTGGCCTTGGAATTTAAGAATCTATTTTTCATTTTCACAGTGGTCTTCACATTTCCTAGTTCCAGCTCAGACATGAACCTTGCACTCCTGACTCCACATCAGCTGCTCTAACCATTGGGTCATACTGCCTTAATCGATGAGTGAAAAATATATCTCTGAAATGCCAAATTCCCTCTGAACCCTAACCTATCTAATGTTTCTCTCAGCTCACCTGAATACAATGGGAGAGTCTGTTCTGTTCTAACTGGAAACAGGAAAAAAATCTTATGAGAATATTTAGTTTTCTAGACCCAAGAAGTTAAGCTAAGCAACTCGTTTTCAGATTCTCCCCCCCAACACTGTCTGAACTAGGATCCTTTACCCCAGTCACTTAGAATCTAAGGGTGAATGGCAGAGCATGGAGGAGATAATCACAACCCTACATTTTGGACATCACTATAGAGCCTAGGAACCCCAGGGAAGAACCAGGACCCCCAGTGTGCTGTACAAACACAAAACAAAAAGACAGTCCCTGTCCCAAAGAACTTACAATCTAAGTCTGAGACAACAGATTCCTGCAGATAGGCAGACAGAGGCAGACAAGGAAACAATGAGGCAATAATTGGTCATCATGATAGCCAGTTCTCTCAGCTCAACAGCACCCTAATTGTCCTCTTGCTCATGGTACACTCGTGTTGTATTTTCAAGAAGTGTTTAAAGAGCAATATATACGAAAGTGAAAATGAGAAAGATTCTCCTTCTGACTGAAAATGCAGCAATAGTTCAATGGTCTTTGAAGAGTGCGTGAGAGAGAGAGAGAGAGAGAGAGAGAGAGAGGTGGATGGAACTGTTACCAACAACACTCCAAAGGCCTATAAATCAAACAGCACACAGCTGTTGGTATCAAATATAACTCCTTTTGCACTACATCAAAAATGCTTTAATTAACAAGTAATTTATTCACATAAAAAAAATCTGCTCACACTAAATAATTGTATTATAATTTAGGGACTAGACACCCTCTCTAACGCATGGCAAGAGTAGGAATTGAGCCTTTAGAGATTGGCTAAGTAGAAAAATGATCAGAGATTTAGTGAGGTTGTTGACTGGCTCTTAAAGTCAGCAGGGACCAAATCATGAAAAGCCACATCTAAGAGTCTCTTTTCTCTAGGACCTACTTTTAAATAAAAATGTTCAAGAAGATGAATGGCATTAGCTTAAGCCAAGCATAGTGCAGACAGGTGCTGTGCAAGGTTCCCTACCCAGCACTGTCCAGACTATTCAATACTCCTGCTATTCCTTGGACCCATCCTGAGAAATGCTTGCCAGACATGCTTTTGACTATGTAGTGATTTTTGTGAAGCAGCTAGATGTCTGCAAGGCAGCAAACTGAGATCTCCAAACATGATTGCTTAGGACCTAAAACACACTCAACCCCCAAATGCAAAAGGCTAGTGCATAAACCCACTGCACCCTAACTGGGAAATGTGCTAGAATGAATAAAAACTTGAAAGCTCCTGCTGCCTTTAAAGAAGAGTAGATGGTCTGACAAAACCCAGTCACAGGAATACCTCCTGCCATCTTACAGGGTGGTGAAAGTGAAACACAGAGTAGTTCAGTGGTTGTCCAATTTTAGGGCCCAACCTTGCAAACATGTTTTACTGTACTATTGAGAGAAATGCAGTCACCCATGACATTGATTTCAAGATAAAAGACCTTGGGACAGGGACTGTAATTTCCCCTTTGATTGCTTAATGCAAAAAATACTCCCTTTTAATTCTTCTAGATCTATCTGCCCAAGCATTAGACAATGCTTAACTACTACAATGATGGGCACTATAGAAAATTCTATAGGTAAAATATGGGTTCTAAACACGTTGAGATACTGTTTTTTTTCTCATTTGCATAGGGTCAAAGTTTAAAAAGATTTGTCAACACACATACAAAATGTATCCAACATCACGGCATATAAGTACTATCCAACTCTGAAGACAATGATGTTGATGATAATGATGAGTTGGTTTAAACTGGTGATCTGTCTTAGCTGGCAAAATTAAATAATTGTGTACTGTCTTCTGTTTACATATGTATGATGTCTGACTGTATATTGTATTACTGTACCCTTCTAAAGACAAAAGGGATTTATCTCGCCTGGCTTTGAGATAAATAGTTCACTCTGTTGGTGCTCAAAAAATAATAATAGTTCTTAGTTTCAATAAATTACTATTGTTAATAAAGAAAACGTAAACAGGCTAAAAAAAGTCTTCAGCCAATGATCAGCATTTATCTTTTCATTGTGTTTCAACATCACAGTATGTATGCATTTTTTTTTTAATGGAGATATCCTATCTCCTAGAACTGGAAAGGACCTTGAAAGGTCATTGAGTCCAGCCCCCTGCCTTCACTAGCAGGACCAAGTACTGATTTTTGCCCCAGATCCCTCAGTGGCCCCCTCAAGGATTGAACTCACAACCCTGCGTTTAGCAGGCCAATGCTCAAACCACTGAGCTATCTCCCCCCCCCCGCATATGCTGATGGAAATGGTTTTGCTCTATGTTGCTACTACTCTGGAAAGCAACATTAACTGCTGGTGTTGGTAAAATCTATTGTGTGATAATCTGTTCCAGGGCATACATAAAACTTTCTGGTAGCTTAGGATGTTGAGGACCAACTCCATAGAGGGGAAAAAAAAAGCAAGAACTGGGTTAGGAAAAAGAACCAAGATAAAGTTAAACCTGTCATTGTGATACCCACATAGTTATATGCTTCTGAAACATGGCAAATGCTAGAATCCCCCTACAGCAAACTTAACACATTCCATCAGAGATACTTGTGGAGAATATTTAGCGTCTGCTGGTGGGATAAAGTAACTTATGCTGATGTGCTACAAAGGCCTGGCCAACAGACTGTGGAGACAATAATTTGAGAAAGGCTAAGATGGTTAAGGTATGTGGTGCGGATGTAAAAAACCTGTATTCCTACACAAGCCTTTGACTGGATATCAATCGGTGGATGGTATAAAGGAGGACAATAGATGATATATAAGAAACCATTGAGAAAGATATTGCTGTCATGGAAACAGATAGATGATAATGGAGCAAAAAATGTGGCATTGGATAGATGGAGGTGGAAACATTGGGTTGTCTCACATGTCACAAGGCACAGGAGCACCTAATCTAAATCTTTTTTAGGTGTAAAGTGTTAACTAAAGCAATCTGCAGTATTATGATCAGTGTAAAACAACATCCTGGGTTTGCTAATCTACTTAGATGCCCCTATCTTTATACACAGCTCATTTCAGCATACATGACAGGGGGCATGACAGGGCCCTCAAAATACAAAGCTAAACATCCTTATCTGTGCCCACCTGCAACAGAAATGTGTCATCATAGGATTTCAGACCATTGGTCCATCACATCCAGTATCCTGACTTTTGCATTGACCAACACCTGTTGCTTAAGAGGAAAGAAATACGAATAATACAATAAAGTACAGATACAAAAAGAATGGACAGGTCATTGGACTGGGAGTCAAGAAACCGGGGTTCTATTCCCGGATCTGCCAGTGACTACTGGTGTAACAACTGTCAGGTCACTTAAGATTTCTGTGTCTCAACTTCTTCATGGGGGGTGGTGGGAGGTGTAATAATATCTGGGTGAAATTTAGTAGTATGCAGAAGCTCATACTAGATAAAGATGCCTTCTAGCCTTAAATCTATGAAAAACAATACAGTTGTCCAAAGGAGACAAATCTTCCTTCCTGACCTCTGTGATGATCAATTTATATGTTAACACATCAGACCAAACAATCCCTATTTTTGAGCTTAAATATGTGTTATTATTAGTCAAACATGATCTCCCCTCCCACTCCCCGGTACATCCAGTAACAGAATATAATTATGTCCTGTAAATGCCGCCTGGAAGTTAAACAAGGGAATAGGACAGAAAGCTCCAAGTTTAGAGAAAACTTGCTGGCATATAGAAGACTTTTGGGAAACTAAGCACTCAGTTCCTGTTCCCCTCTGACCTAGAGAATCTGGTTCATTTCCAGCCAGTATGTCGAAAAGCAGAGTAAGTAAACTCGCTGAAAAATGGGTTCAATTGGAAATCATGTAAATTGTTTGGGAAGGGTTTTGAGGGAGGGAGGCCCTTCTCTATTCAACTGTTTAAGGAGGCAGAGTCTGCCACTCTTAGCATGTGGCTGGCTGGGCTCATGAATGACCCATTGATGTGACCCTGCCATATGTTTCTGCAAAACTGCCGCTGTTTCCAATAGCGATCGATGACAAGAAACAGCACACGCCTCCAAAGAAGCAGCTCCCCTTATTGGCAGCAGGTTGGGGTAGGGCAAAGACGCTGTAGGGCTTTCCTGTTCCAATAAAATCCATATTTTATTGTAATTTGGGCATGATTTAATAATGCTTTTAAAAGAGGAAGTAAATGCCTCATAAGACCACAGACCTTTTCACGGCTGTGTGCTTTATCATGCTCTCAGAGCTGTTACACTGCAGTGGGTTCTTCACATGCTCGCTCACCTGCTTGGGCCAAATGGCAGAGATGAACCTTGCCTGATGCCCAGAAAAGAGGAGGGGAGGGGAGTGGGTGATTCAGATGCCTCGACTAGAGAAGCTCTAAATAGAGCAATACCCTTTATTTCTCAAGGGTTATTTCTCATGTTTTGCTCTCTCTTTCTATTTCCCATTTTCTTTCATTCCTTTTCTTTCTTTCTTTTTCTTTCCCCTTGAACCATAAAAGTTGAATGGCAATGCAAATGCAGCTCTCCACTTAAAATCGTAGCTGCGATGGCAGTGTGTCACCCATATTTATGAGCTTTAAATGGCTTTTATCAAAGTGAGGTCGCACTAAATCACCCCCAAGCTGTCATAAATACAAATGGCTCGACATAGTCTGCAACAAGCCTTCAGGGAAAATTATATGATCTGCTGTTGCAGTTATGGTATATCACACACTGAGCTCATATATTTCTACTGGCAAGGTAACCTGATCCTTCAAAGGACACTAATAGGTGAAAGGGGGAGGGGAGAGAGTGAATAAAACAGCGTATGTATGTGTGTGCATGCGTGCGTGCACATCAGTAAACACCTGACCCTGTTTCAGATCACAAACAAAAGAGATTCTTGTGGCCAGCCTGATGAGAATTCAGAGGCTGTTTGAATGGAGGAGATAAGCCACAAGCCAAGAGAAAAGGCCTCTGGACATCAGCAGAGTATTGCCCATTTTAAAAATTCATAAGGCCTGGTAATTACTGAGGTCTGAGCTAGGACTAACCAGACTCCAAAAGTTGGACCACTTCCAAGCAAATTAAAGGAGAAAATCCCTCCATCTCATCTGGTAAAACCTGGGATTAGGGCAAAATCTAGCATGGGATGAAACGTCGTCTCGATAAAAGACACATGGTTTGGGCAATGGAAAAACAGCATGAGTTGCTAAGATAACAGGCACTAATTAATCATTTCCAATGTATTTATTAAAACAAGAATCCTGATCAGAAACCATGAGATCTGTAGACAATGGAAGAACTTTGGAAGAACCTCTAAGAGATGTAGTTTTAGGACAGTTCAGTGACTTCACTTTATCTGTTCAGCTATTTATTGATAGCACTACAATGCATGAGAGTAGGTTAGATTGCATTCAACAGCCCATCCATTACATTAGTACACAGACAAAATAAGTACATTTAAATGAACATTAGTTCATTCATGAAATTCGGGATAGGGACAGTTCTTTCGCCCTTTTGGCAATCCATTCAAAATTATAGGTCAGTTCAGCATCACTATCTGTAAAATATCAGAAGCAGTATGTGCCATCACAGTAATTCTCAACTTATCCATACTGGGACCCTCCACCTCCATCCAGACAGAGCTCCGCTCCGATTTAGCAACATTCCTCAGGTTCAGAGCCCCTTCTCTAGTGTGGTCTGTCCCCAGCATTAATGACACTTAGCTCTTATATACTGTTTTTTCATCAGAAGATCACAGAGCGCTTTACAAAGGAGGTCAATATCATGAGCCCCATTTTACAGATGGGGTAAACTGAGGCCTGTAAACCTGTCCAAAGTTATGAGGCAGCAGAGCAAGGAATAGAACCCAGGATTCCCAGTCCAGTGTTCTATTTGTAACCCCACACCACCTCCTGCTATAGAAAGCCAGGAACTCCTGTGTTCTTATCCTGACTCTGTCATTGTGTGACTTTCAGTTACTTAACCTCTTAGTGGCTATTATTTACCCATTTCATGGTGGGGGGAGGGGCAAGGGAGTGAGAAGTAATTAGTATTTGCACTGCGTTTTAAATATGTAACATTTAAAATTAGACTCTATACTTTGTTCTCTAGATTAGAGCCTGTTGGAAAATGCCAATTGTTTTTCACAGGAGATTTTTGAAAAAGAAAAATCAAAAATTTGTTGTGAGGAACATTTGGCATTTCTTGATTTCAGGGTGGAAGAGGGAAAGAACTGAACAATTTTCTTTGTCCAAAAATTGAAAATTGTTACTCAACCACAACAATGTAAATATGTTTGTGTTTCAACAACAACAACAACAACAACAACAACAAAAGAGTGGTTTTCAGTTTTTAATTTTTTTTTATCAAAAAGCTGAAGAATTTCAATAGGAACAATTTTTTTCTTTCCTGATTTTCAGATCCTGACAAAACTCCCATTGACTTCAACAGAGCCAAGGATTCATCCTTAGTAACTGTCCCCTGATGTAGTTGGTAGGATTCAATCTGGCATTCCTTGCACACCCAGAAAAACCTGCTGAAGTCAACAAATAGTCACATTTTCGGTGTGTAAAGAATACAAAATCATTTTCATATAGATGCTCATTCTATGGGTCAAATTCTGCTTGCTTCCACTTATGTAACCTCATGAAACAATACAGATGTAGTAGAGAACAGAATTTGGCACTACATATTTAAGTGTCAATTTCAGCATGCAAAAGTGGGATTTGGACATTCTCTGTAGGGCCCACATTTGAAAACTGGACCTTAAATTTTAAGTATACATTTTGATTAAAAGCTAGGCAGACAGGGGCTGACTTGGGACAGACCTAAACTTGGTGTGACTATTTACAGCTGTGCAGTGAGTGTCAAGGGAGTGTAAAATGCTTCCCTTCTAATTTAGGAGGTTTTTAATCCCCACTTTGCCCAGGTGCAAAGCAGTGGAGAGTTAGGACCACAGTTTGAGCCCAGGGAGAACCCAACATGATGAGTATTTTAATCACCTATTGAAAAGATCTTGAAAATGATTATAGTATCTAAATGACCAGAAAATCTCATGCTATTTTTTTTTTAATATCTTACTCCTCCCCCACATGGGACATCATAGGCAGGCTTCAGAGATAAGACAAACTCATTTCAATGTGGGGTGAAAGGGTTATCAGTTGTATAAAAACAGGAATTCCCAGACTGCTAAGAGGTCTGTCTCGCTTGGGAAGAAGCTCAAGGGAAAACATGATAAACAAGCTAAGAAGCTATCTGAACTGGTCAGTACTGTTTCAAGCCAGGACTTCACCAGCTTCCATGGCTAGTCCCTTGGCACTAACTAGCCCTGCTCAGCTTCACTGCTAGAAAAAATTACACAAGGCACTCTTTTCAGAACAATGAGCTGGTGGCAAGCTGACCCAGCACGGGTGGGTCAAGCATAAGGCTCACAATCTGAGAAAGAGCACCTGGAATCCTTCCAGCCATCTGTCCGATGTGATTAAAAACAAAATATGAAATGCTTCAGAAGAGGGAGAAATGGGATAGTAGGTCTGACTTGCATAATATCATGCATTTGTGTAACCAGTCTAAACAGAGCGTGTGAGTCGACCAGATGTTTTTCATTTCCACGTACAGCACTGCACAGCAAATCAAAAACCAACAAGAGCCAAACACAACTGCTGCCTGGCCAATACTGCTGTAATTGGAGCTCGACGAAGGACCCTGTCAACCCCAGTCCCTGGGTTGGCAGGTCGACCTCCTGGCTTGTTAAAAAGGCTGTTTGGTTCTCTAAACTAAACACCGTTGGTACCTAGTTAAACAGAGGGTTGGGGCTTCATAATTAAGTCTGCAATGGTCCAATGATCAGCCAGCAGGAGGAAAGCATTGGAACCAATCTATTCTGAGAAGTAGTCATGAAGTAATTCATATTTCTTTAGACAGTCAGTTGCACATCGGCTGCACCAAACAAAACATGCAAAAGAGGGCCAGGTAAGTCAGTGCAGCCTGTGTACTCCCATTTGCAGATACATCATCAGTAGAGTTTGAAAGAATAAGCATCTATGCTATTGCAGGAACCATCATTCATAAATATACACTTGGGAACCATTCATTTTTGGTCACTGTTCTTTAGCTAACTATATTAGTGCTAGTCTACATACACAAATTATACTACTTTAACTATACTAGTATAGTTATAGTGGGTGGGGGCAGTTATATGTGTAGGGCCCTACCAAATTCATGGCCCATTTTGATCGATTTCATGGCCAGAGGGTTTTAAAATTGGTCAATTTCACATTTTCAGCTGTTTACACGTGAAATGTCAGGGTGTTGTAACCGCGGGGGTCCCAACCCAAAAGGTACCCAGAAGTGGGTCTGATCACCCCCTTTCTCCCCTTCCCCCCGCCCCAGAGTTGCCATGCAAGGGAAGGACAAGTCCTGTCCCTCCTCAACCCAGCAGGGACTTGCAGCTAGGAGTCCCCTGGCTGGGGCACTCCCAACAGCTAGGGGGAGATCAGATTTCATGGGGAAGGGCTTATTTCATGGTCCGCGACCCATTTTTCACGTCCGTAACATTGGTAGAGCCTAGTTATTCGGGTATAAATGTGCTACTACTAGGGTAACTGTTGCTGTATAGGAGAGGAAATAAGTTCTGCTCCTATAAGCCAACTTTATACCAGTATAAGTGAGTCCACACTAGGGGTTGTACTGGCATACTTATAGCCGTGAAAATGAAAATCACACCCCTAACCAATATATTTATATCAGTACAAAAACCACATGCAAACCAGGCTTTGGAGAATGTTGCACTTGTGGGAAAAATGGCAAATTATCAGCCATAGAAAATGAAGTCCTCAGTTCATCCACAGAGCAGGTTCTACTCGGGCATCCCCAGTGCAGGATTCCACATGATACCTCAACTGTGATCAATGAGGATCGTTCATAGTACTGAAACAGCAGCTCAGTTCCCATGGCCCATTTTGAATCTGTGGCCTTTTACACCCAGTTTTGCACAGGAATAAATAGCAATGCAAGAATCAGGGCCACAGACTTCGAAAAAAGCCAAACCAAGAATTGTTGGCCTTTTTGTTGAGGCTGCCAAGCAGTACCTGTGGTGGTGGCAATTTTGCAGCATAGACCACAAACACCACTAACTAATTTTGTTTAGGCCTCCAAAGAGCCTGCAGGGGGGTGGGGTAGAGGAAACATCTTTCAGTCACTTTTGACCTTGGTTAGATTTGAACCAGTAACCTAGAATTAAACAGGATCTATCACCCATTCCCACCTCTTTTTTTTATATGCAACATTTACTGACTGTCCAGTAAATGGTTTGATTCATTGTCAGTAATAAAGGAATTTGCTACACTGTTTTCAGCTAGATCAAAACATCTTTTTGGCTCCCTAAAGTATCACCACATGGAACTTCTAGGGCCCTTCTGATGTGTTATGTCAATAGTTTGCCTGGATATCAGGGGTGAAAGGGCGAGTAAAAGGGGCAGCTGCCCCTAGGCCCAGCGATTTAAAAGGCCCCAGGGCTCCTGGCCGCCGCCACCACTACCGTGGCAACGGCGGGAGCCCCGGGCCCTTTCAAATCGCCGCTGGAGCCCCGGGCGGTGCGGGCCAGGCAGTGCAGATGGGCTGGCTGGGGAAGGCTAACCCCAAGCACCACCCCTTCTGCCCGAGGCCCCGCCCCTTCTGTCCGAGGCGCCCCTCCCCCCCTTCCGGGGACTGGACCCCGTACCGGTAAGTCTTCTGTGTTACTTTCACCCCTGCCAGACATGTTCTTCATCAGATCTTTGACAGGACGTGATGCAATGGCATCTCACTGGCAGCCCACATTTTCAGATGTGGGAATCCATCTTTGACATGGTCTATCATGTGTATCCCAGCAGGGTGACATTATGATGTCATGATGGATTTAATGGTCGTATGAAACAGAAGTCAGTGATGATGACTATAAAATTTTAAAGATTAGTGACTTTTTTCTAAATGCTCAAACAATTTGCCCATTCTTGGGTTAAATATAATGCTTGGGTGAGCATAGTGAAAGAGTTGTGGATAGCACAGGACTGGAAGCCCTACAGACAAAAGGCCTCTGTTAGAGCCATGCAGGCAAGTATAGCACAGCCTTGCAAGCTTCCGTGCAGTGTCCTGCCAGCCCTCATCTTGAGCAATCGTAGCAGTGAGGGAGGAATTCTTTCCTCATGCCCACTCACTTCGGTGCCAAGACTGCCACAAAAAATGCAAATGTTTCTCATTTGTGGTTGATTGTTTGTGGTGTGAGGGCAGGAGGAAGTAGACTCTGAGCACTATCTTTCACCCGACCACGCAGCAATGACCATTAACCACAGCCTTGCTTGTATCGGTGACCTCTCTGTGAAAATCTCTGTCTTCTGTTGCCTGTCATGCCCAGCCAAATTTGTTTAAAAAACATTACTACTAGTAATAGAACCTCCCAAACCAGACAAAATCCTTTTCAACACCCTCCCTGAACTGACAGATCAGGCCATTAACCTTCCCCCCAAAGAAATCTTTCTTCAAGGCCCATCTCTGCCATGATCATAGAATGATAGAAGATTAGGATTGGAAGAGACCTCAGGAGGTCATCTAGTCCAACCCCCTGCTCAAAGCAGGACCAACCTCAACAAAATCATCCCAGCCAGGCTTTGTCAAGCCAGGCCTTAAAAACCCCTAAGGAAGGAGATTCCACCACCTCCCTAGGTAACCCATTCCAGTGCTTCACCACCCATCTAATGAAATATTTTTTCCTAATATTCAACCTAGACCTCCCCCACTGCAACTTGACACCATTGCTCCTTGTTCTGTCATCTGCCACCACTGAGAACAGCTGAGCTCCATCCTCTTTGGAATCCCCTTTCAGGTAGTTGAAGGCTGCTATCAAATCCCCCTTCACTCTTCTCTTCTGCAGACTAAACAAGCCCAGTTCCTTCAGCCTCTCCTCATAAGTCATGTGCCCCAGCCCCATGATGGCTGTAAGAATTCAAGGGCAAATAGGGTTAGTTGGCACTTACATTATCTGGCTGGGAATTACAATGGGATCTGGGTCCTTTTCAAAATCCCAGCGTTTATGTACATAAATATTTTATATATTGTTTTGAATTATTCTTTTCCCACCCTTCATATGTTACTTGCCTTCTTTGATTGTAAACTCTTTGGGTCTAAGACCGTGTCTTCATATCTGTACATTCGGCACGTGGCACAAAAGGGCCTCAATCCTAATTGAGGTCTTCGGATGCAATCAAAACACAAATATTAAATAAAATATCAGCAACATCTTTAATTATAAAAAGCCTCTCCCACTCCGGACACATTATTAGACTGAAATTAGAACCTATTTGTTAATGTGGAGTAATTCAATATAAAATCACACCCACCATCCCAACCTTGGAACTAAGATACGAAGATGCATGAAAACCCTAGCTTCCTTTCTAGCCTTTGGACTGGAGTGGCAACTATATGCTGGAATGGGAAGGTCAATTCCTGGAGCTATCGATGTCCAACAGCTGAAGATCTGGTGCAGTTCTTGAGACCTCCAGGAGTAATCTTTTCCCATTGGCCAATCATGGCCTAACTGTCTATGTGAATTTTCTTGGGGTAGGTTCTCAATTGCCCAACAGCTGCAGTTTACTTCCTATTTTAAGCTTTGGTTTTGCATTTTGCAGCTCAACTGCATTTCATTTGTGCAAAACCTGAATTAATTTGAAAGCCTAATTGGATCTTTTGTTACTAGGCAAAGGTTGTTAGGTTGAAGATAAATGAAATAACTGAATTAGCACACCTGTGCAATCCTACACAAAGGCTAAATGCAGTCAAAATGAGAGGATTGTCTTTTGTTTCCCCTCTCATCTTTTTAAGCACCTGCACCCCTACATAAAATAATGGTAATCATAATTTCAAAGCTGATCCTCGCTCCTCTCTCAAGTAGAGCTTCTAAATAGTTGGAGTGGTTGACACCAGGAAAAAATTAAACCAATGTTTATTCTCCAGAGATGATCAAAATATTATAGTACCGCATTTTAAACTGTTCTACAAATGCTTTTCTTTTGGTTTCCTCTATTTTCATCAAGTCAGTTTGGCATAATTATGATTTGTTATAACATTTTTTTTAAGTTATAGTCACTGGATGAATAAAATGATGACAACTGGAACAAATGGTCTTTTCCTTGCAAAATGGGTCTCTTCCTTGCAAAATGCTCAGAGAGAGAAAAATCCTATATTAAACTGCATTATAGTCATCACTGATTCCCTTATCAAAAATAATCTCAGAATCAAAAGCAACATTTAGAAGCAGAGGACTTTAGGAATATTCAGGCCAAAACAGGGCAGAGCAGGATGAATATAAAAGAGATGAAATCCTGTGTGTAGTCAACGTAGCAAGATCAAACTTGAGAACTGGGATATGGCCAAATCAACTTTCAGTTCATCTGATTTTCAATGAGTTAATCAGTTGGTGGTTTTGCTAAAGACTTATCATTTAAGAAACTTCTGTGTTGCGCTGGAATAAATGAATCCCATTATTATTCTGCAAAATGAATGTGATGCTATCAAGAATATGATTGGATTAATTTGGGAACTGGAAAGTCCCTGTGACCCAGGTGGGTTCCCCATGCACGTCAGTAAATCCAAACTCTGGACCCTTCCAGGATTTGTTCTGTTAGAACTAAAACTGCTGCATAAGCATGTGGCAATAGCAGTGTTTTGCGAGTAGTGGTCCAAGCTTGAAACTATTACTCAGGTAAGGAGTCCCATTGACTCCCTTAGGACGGCTGGCATGACAATGGTTTATAGGATCAGGCCCTGAGGTAGGAAGTTGTTTCTCCCCATCTGACCTCACTTCATTAATGAACTAGCCTCAAGATACTACTGCTGTTTTGTCCTTATCCTGCACCTTACAAATGAAGCTTTCAATGGGTTTACAAACATTGCCTGTGTCGTAGGAAATCATTCCAGGTGGATATTCTGAGAAAGCTTAAGGAACTTCTCCAAAGTCACACAGCAAAACGGCAGCTTAGCCAGAAAAAGAATCCTGACACCCAGCCCTGTGATTTACTCAAGATCTTACTTCCAAAGCACTTGATCATGCTTCCTCTTGAGATAACATTCAAATACTTCAAACTTGTAACCGAGAATTATATCACCCTTTTTGGTTTGCTAAGCCTGCAAATCAAAACACTCTCATGTGATCTTCAATAGCTTCCTGATTCTGGCTGGATTGGAACCATTCTAAAAACAGCTATTTTCCAAGTATTTTGTCACGGTAATTCCACTTCCTAGACCAAGGGTAGGCAACCTATGGCACATGTGCCGAAGGCAGCACGCGAGCTGATTTTCAGTGGCACTCACACTGCCCGGGTCTTGGCCACCGGTCCGGGGGGCTCTGCATTTTAATTTAATTTTAAATGAAGCTTCTTAAACATTTTTAAAACCTTATTTACTTTACATAAAACAATAGTTTGGTTATATATTATAGACTTATAGAAAGAGACCTTCTAAAAACTTTACCATGTATTCCTGGCACGCGAAACCTTAAATTGGAGTGAATAAATGAAGACTCGGCACCCCACTTCTGAAAGGTTGCCGACCCCTGTCCTAAACCATCCAAAAGCATGGAGCGCAGAGGCATGCAAGGATGAGAATAAGCCAATTCATAAAGCATTTGGATCTCTTAACAAATTTTTGGTTGTGGTGAAGCCGAGTCCAAGTTCAAGTCTGTTCTCACTCTATGGGCTGATGGTGAATATACAAAATGTTCAACTGTATCGCTTAGTTGTGATTAGAGAGACAAGGTGGGTAATATCTTTTATTAGACCAACTTCTGTAGATGAAAGACACAAGCTTTCGAGCTAATGCAGAGCTCTTCTTCCGGTTAGTTGTGATTAGTCAGATAAGTCACATGCTATCATTTCTCTTCCTTCACTAGATAACTCACAAGCACTTCCATATACAAATGTATAAAATTCAATCTCAGGCATGTAACATTGAAATATGCTTAGGGTGACATTCACCCCATGCTATGAGACCTTTGCACCACTAAATCTTATTCCTAGTAGGTTTAAGCAATGCATAGGGCTTGTTCTGGCTCTCTCTGCAAAGGCATTTCACCCTTATAGCAAACATTTGTGTGTGCTTAAGTTCAACTGCTCCAATGTTCACAGAAAGCAAATACAAAGGAGGAACGGGAAGATGGCGGGATAAAGCAATTTCATTTAAAAATATGCTTGGATTTTCTCCTGGGTTTATTTTTGCATTATTTGCCCTTCTCTACAAAGTAGTTGCTAGTCTAAGTACAGACGAGAAGCATGGTATCACAGATACCACTATGTAGCTATGCAAATGTAAGAATGTAATGAAGTCTTAACATACGATCATTTAGCATGAGAGTTAGGAAATCATAAAGTATATGGGCATAACATTTACTATACAGGATCATTCTACTGGCCTATCCAGTTCTGTATCCTGACTCCAGCACTGGCCAACAACCAGAAGAAGACAAACAAAATGAATTAGGTAATGTTGTAGATAGTGGAAAAACTTTCTTCCCTATCCCTGACAGGTGATCATTGTATGTCCTGGACCATGAGACTTGCTCACTAATGGGAACTTTTAGTGATCTCTTTTGACTCAAAAAAATCCTCCAAATACTAGTGTTTTGCACCTCAGGACCATGTTTTCTTATGCAAAATTTAAATTATTTCAACTACATATCTGTATGGCCTAAGAGAAAGAGCACTCAGTCTTCAGGTTAATTTTGCTGCTCTCTATTGAGCTAACAGATTTACTAAGGTCTGGTCAGGGCCGGCTCCAGGGTTTTTGCCGCCCTAAGCAGCAACAACAACAAAAAAAAAGCCACAATCGCGATCTGCGGCACTTCGTCTCTACCGCCACTGCTTCAGTCTTCGGCAGTTGGTCCTTCGCTCCGAGGGGGAGTAAGGGACCCGCTGCCGAATTGCCGCCGAAGAGCCGGACGTGCCGCCCCTCTCTGTTGGCCGCCCCAAGCACCTGCTTGCTGGGCTGGTGCCTGGAGCCGGCCCTGGGTCTGGTCTACACTGGGGGGGATCGATCTAAGTTACGCAATTTCAACTACGTGAATAATGTAGCTGAAGTCGACATACTTAGATCGACTTACCGTGGTGTCTTCACCGCGGTGAGTCGACTGCTGCCCACTCCCCTGTCGACTCTGCCTGCACCTCTCGCCAAGCTGGAGTACAGAAGTCGACAGGAGAGCGCTCGGGGATTGATCGCTGCCCACCGATCCGGCCGGCAGTGAAGACATACCCTAAGAAACTCTTTGCATTTCCACTGAGACATAGGTGGACTACACAGCAGCACTGTGGTTGCAGTTTTTGTCTAATATACCTGGGACCTTAGCTATCACTAAAGCAGCTACATCATGAGTTATTTTTAAAAATTCAAATAAAAAAGCTTAACCCTCACCCAGTCCTCGATAAATCCAGAAATTAGCCATGACTTTGGAACTGAGAATGGGGTCAAACCACAACATTTGGCTCCAGATTCTAAATACCTTAAATTTCAGGTTTGTTTGGAACCAGAGGTTTGGCTCACTCCATTATAATGATAAAGACCATTTGGAAAATTCAGATCGGAATCTGAGTCCAGACTTTGAAGACCTCTCAAAGTCTGGTGTTGTTCAGATCCGGAGTTTTGGTTCAGGGCCCTTGTTTCTTTCAACCCACATTCCCCTGATAGATAGCATCTGACACACAGTCCCTGGGATCTTCACCAGCTCTGTCCTCTTTGGGATGCATAGGAGAGGGCAAGGAGAGACGGGTTTTCCAAGAGGCTAAATTACTTTTTAACCAAACGATATTTAATCTTTTTTTCTTTTCAAAAATATCATTTCATTTGAATGCAAATTTTAGCAATTTACAGAGGTGCTTCTTGGTCATTGAGGTGGGAGCTAGCACAGGTTCTCCGAGAGGCTCCTTAGCATTTGCTATGATTTAGTCATAGATTTATAGAGTTTAAGGCCAAGCGGGACCATTAGATCATCTAGTCGACCTCCTGTATAACACAGCCATAAATTTCATCCAGTTATTCCTGTACTGAGCCCACAAAAGGATTTAGGCACCTAACTGCCACTTGAAGTGCGTAAATTCCAGAATTGGGCCTCCCTGGGATTCACAAAACCCCCACTCAGCTAGCGCCAAACCCTGCAAGCACCTGAACTCACTCGGTGCCTACAGTTTTGCGGCAAAAGTTCCCTAGGAGCCTATGTTTCTGCCCCTGAGCATGTGCGCTACAGTCTCATTCCAACTCTCCAGACGCCTGAGCAATGCACTAACAGGGGGAGATAGGTGCTCCTCTGCCTCGCTCGCCTGTGGGGCCTGATCCTGTAAGCGGGACCACAGCCTGCCAACTAGATCAGGCCCCCATAGGTGAGTGTACACAAAATGACTGGTGAGGAGAGGGCACAAGATGCGTCCTAGCCAGGGCTTCTTACAAAATCGGCGTAGGTGACTAACCCCAAGAGAAGGTTTGTGGCTCAGAATCCCAAGCAGAAGGAGGTGCCTCCCTGCCTGGGCTTAGGTGCCAAACTCCCTAAGAGGGGTAGCACATAGGACACACTCATCTCGCGTGTCCCATTGGCTAGCCCAAGCAGGGAGCCAAACTGCCTGAGATGGGTGAGGCTTAGGACCCTCCCCAGCCCTCAGTATCTCCCATTGGCTAGCCTAGGCAAGGAGCTGCCTAGCTTGCTGGGTTGTGTGAATGCCATTCTGAGGCACCTCTCTCTCCCCTTTCATTGCAGAGGGAGCCTAGGTGGCAAACTCAGGCTCTGTGAAACCCAGTGATTATCTAGGTACCTAAAAGTTAGATTTCAGAGTAGCAGCCGTGTTAGTCTGTATCCGCAAAAAGAAGAACAGGAGTACTTGTGGCACCTTAGAGACTAACAAATTTATTAGAGCATAAGCTTTCGTGGACTACAGCCCACTTCTAAATGCAAGGCACTGCATTTAGCCGTATGGAGTGGAAATCCATCAACCTCATGAAAGATATGCATCCGAAGAAGTGGGCTGTAGTCCACGAAAGCTTATGCTCTAATAAATTTGTTAGTCTCTAAGGTGCCACAAGTACTCCTGTTCTTCTTTTTGCTAAAAGTTAGAGATGGTGATGCTCAGTGTCACCGTGCCTAAGTTCCTCTGTGAATCTAGCCCTTGGTGTTTGACTAAAGCAAATCTTTCAGAAAGGCCTCCAAGTTCTGATCTGAAGGCATCGAGAGATAGAGAACCTGCCACTTCCCTGGGTAGTTTGTTCCCATGGTTAATCACCCTCATTGTTAAAAAAAAAAAGAATGCCTGATTTCTAATTTGAATTTGCCTGGCTTTAAATTCCAGCCATTGGTTTTTGTTATGCCTTTTGCTGCTAGATAATATTAAGATTGATGAAATCTTGCTCTTTTCAGAATCTGAGTGCAGCAGAGGGGTCTCAGTACTGCAGCGTAACTTCCTGACCAAACTGGTGCTTGAAACAAACAGGAAAAAGAGACACTACGGTTGTCATATTTTCCTACAGGTCTCCTTTGTCTGGCGAGCTGCAATTATTCCTCATAGCCCTTGATTCTTTCTGTACTCCCCCTCCCTTCTCTCCCAATTCATTCTTCTAGAATTTATCCCACTTCTTTAACTCGGCATGTGTCTGGGCAGATGTCCAAAAAAGCTCCCTTCAACAATGGGGGGAAAAAAAATTCCTCCACTTCAATTGAGTCCCCCTTCTCCGCCTCTCACTTTCCCTCTCTTTCTTGCACCCTCTTCTCTTTTAACATTCTGAATGATTGATAACACTCCTTGCCTCACTGCTGGCTGTTACAGGCCTTTCTGTCAGGCATCTAGGGCTCTGTAGCTCGCCCAGACCATGGTGGGAACCCCCTTTGGTTCTTTTGAATGACTAACTAAATAAATAAATAAAAGGGGGGAGGGCTGAAAAGCCCTTGATTAGGACAAACCCAACAGGTCTAGAGCAAACAAACAAATGAAGAGCAATGTACCTTTGTGCCACTAGCTTCCCTCTGCCTCAGTTTGCCAGTTTCAGGAACGGAAAACAAAACACAATGGTAAGCAAAAGGAGGGGGAGTAAAAGGAATAGCTTCTTTCTGTTGCTTCTTCTCTTTTTGTGGCTCAGAGGACAAGGTATTTGCAATATTGTTATTATATCAGCAGTCGCACAATAGTTGGGGGATGCTTAAATCTCCAGCGTCAGGAGTTAGAACTTGCGAATTTCAGTCTTCATTTAAAAAAAATAATAATACATTTCCAGCCCCTCTGCCTGTGGAGAAATGCTGGAAAACATGAGCCCTAAGTGCTCAAACACCAGAAGGCAAATAAAAAGAAACAAAATGTTGTTATTTTTAAAAAAACTCATGATTTCCCGGGACACGACTCAGTAGAAGGCAAGGATGCACATACATGCCAACAAGCTCATCATACCTCTTTATCCGTATTTATATGAACAGTGGGTCTATTAAAGAAGTTTCTAACAGTCTGCAAGGTTTTATTATTACTTTTAGTATTTGCATTACAAGTAGCATCTAGCGGACCCACCGGGAACAAGAGTCCATTGTACTCACTCATGGTAAGAGACAGCGGAGCCAAAGAGAGTCTACAGAAAACCAACAAAGGATGGGGGGAAAGGAAGAATTATTATCCCCATTTTACAGATGAATAATTGAGGCACAGAAAGGTTAAGTGATTTACCAAAGGCCACACAGGAACTGTGTAGCAGAGCGAGGACTTTAAGTCAGTTATCATGAGTCCCAGTCCAATGTCTTAGCCACAACCACATTCTTTCTGGTTTACCAACATCACTAGTATTCTCAATTATAGGTATAGGAAATACCACTCAAACTTTCAAACCCATAGAAATATATAAGCCTGGACTACACTAAAATGTTAAGTTGACCCATCTACATCTCTCAGGAATGTAAAAAATCCACACCCCCGAGCAACGTAGTTAAGCCAACCTAACCCCCGGTGTAGACAGTGCTAGGTCAACAGAAGAATTCTTCTAGCTAAAAGAAACACATCACTGAAGTTTTTAAAAGGAGCTACATTGAAACCTTACTGCAATGAGAACAAAAATCAGCAAGCTGATTTTTTTAGATTGAGGCACAAGCCCAGGAATGTCACTGGTACCTGGGAAAACTGCATGTTGAATATTTATTCCTTGTTAGCTCATTAAGCTCTTAGAGGCCTTGCAGTAGCTAATCTCCCACTCTAGGATCTAAAGGATACTTAATGTTTTTGTGTAGGTAGCAATCTATTCTACTGCAAGAGGCTGGCTACCTCATAAGGAGCTGGGGAAAATAAATCCTCATTTGTTTATATGCCTTACATGAAAATGACGGTAAAGTACTGTTGGAGAATTCAGTTATATTTCTACATGCATGTACCAATCAAGGTCTCCTACTGTAAAGATGGAAATCACCAAAGGTTGAATATCTGAAATTAATATCCATTCCCACCGATCCACCACTCGCCTGACAACCGGCCGACACGTACCATGAAAGAAACCCAGGCTGATTTTTCTAACAACTCGAAGTGCTTGTTTCTCTTATTCCAAGCCTTGATGGGCAGGTGCCCCTGTCACTATCACAAAACCCACCACCATCGTTGTTACTCATTCATAGCTAATTGATCATTTGGGCCTGATCCTGCTAGATTTCACTGGGTTGGTGAAGTCATCATTCAGGTGAGGGATATAGCCAAAGTGAACTTCCTATGGATCCATTTGCAGGCTCTGGTGTTCTGAGTACACTCTAGCTTAGGGTTACCATCTTTTAGTTTTTTTAAAAAGGAGGACACTCCATGGGGACCCAGCCCCGCCCCAACCCCGCCCTCAGCCCCGCCCCAACTCTGCCCCCTCCCCTGAACGCTCCGCCCCCTGCTCCTCCCCCTCCTGGCCCGGCACCGCGCCCCCGGCTCCCCGCCAGGCACCGCGCCCGGCCTGGCACCGCGCCCCTGGTTCCCGGCCCGGCACCGCGCGCCCGGCTCCTGGACCCCGGCCCGGCACCATGCCCCCGGCCCCGCGACCCCGGCCCGGCCCCGCACCGGCCCTGGCCCCACACCGCCGACCCCAGCCAAAGAGGCCCCGGCCGAGCACCACCGAGCCCTCCCTCCCTCCCTCCCAATTTTCCCGGACATGCCCGGCTTTTGGGGATTTCCCTACTCCAGCTGGACTAATTACCTCCAACCCATCTAAAATACACACACACACACACACACACACACACACCCCTTTAATTTAATCTGGATATGGTATCTTTCACTTCCTGTCCTAAAAATGTTGCACACCCTTGCTGTGAGCTGCCAGTCAATTGCAGTGTTTCTGCCCAGTTGTAGCTCCATCGATGCGGTGGCTGAATGGTCCAGGATCCTTGGGATGAGAGGCAAGATATCTTTAATATTTTATCAGCACTGTCATCACTGCTGATTAAAAGAGACTGGTGCATTCACTGTACCTGGATCTTTTTGTTTCCAAGAATCCTGGCGGAAGCAGCTCTCAACCCTGCAGCTAAGGCACAGTGCAGATCTACTAGAGCCCAGTGTGTACTTGCTGTTCCGTTTGAGCAAGCACATACTCAACAAGGAGGGATTTCAGCTCCCAACTGAGCGTCAATGTGAGGAATATGTCCCTGCTGCGACTTGAGTGGAGGACTCCTAAGTAGCGGCTCTGCACCTTGTACTGAGAGGGAACGAGAATCTCCATGAGCTGTCAGTGGTACCAGTGCTCAGACAGTATCCTCTTTCCAGGCCTCCATTCAGTCTCGAGTGTGAAGCCATTACAAGCAATTGCAACCCACATATTTGGAAGTAATGTGGTTTCTAGTTTCCACAGATGTCTCTATTTTACTCTATCACTGTCTATTTAAGTACCTAGCAAAGTGCTCTTGTACATGCATTGACAGAAACTCTGCTTCAGAAACCTAGTCAGGCAACCCCCACATTATGGATCGGCCAATTGACCTCTCTCTCAAATATCCTCTGCCAGATTTTACCACTTGAAAGTCATGTGGCTGGAACCATGATGTTTGGATACAAACGCTCCCAAAGTTTAGGGGCTTGTAAGATCCAAAGTTTCTGTTTAGTTGGGCACAGTGGTAAACCCCAGACGCGAAAACAGCATCTAATCTAGATCCATATGCAAACTCTGAAAAGGGAATTGGATCCTATGCTCTGATTTGTCTCCTACATAAGGTGCACTGCTCTATCATGAGGGGCGTATAAGGCAGTCAACCACTAGAAAGTTCAGTGGTGCTGATGCTGCTGTCTTCAGTTTGGAAAAGAGACGACTAAGGAGGGATATGAGAGAGGTCTATAAAATCATGACGGGTGTGGAGAAAGTAAATAAGAAAATGTTATTTACTCCTTCTCACAACACAAGAACGAGGGGCCACCATCTGAAATGAATAGGCAGCGGGTGTAAAACAAATAAAAGGAAGTATTTCTTCACACAACTCACAGTCAACCTGTGGAACTCTTTGCCAGAGGATGTTATGAAGGCCAAGACTGTAACAGGATTAAAAAAGGAACTAGATAAATTCATGGAGGTCCATCAAGAGCTATTAGCCAGGATGGGCAGGGATGGTCATGTTCCTAGCCTCTTTTTGCCAGAAGCTGGGAATGGGCGACGGAGGATGGCTCACTTGGTGATTACCTGTTCTGTTCATTGCCTCTGAAGCACCTGGCTTTGGCCACTGTTGGAAGACAGGATACTGGGCTAGACTGACCTTTGGTCTGACCCAGTGTGGCCATTCTCATATTTCTTCCAAACTTTTCATCTCCATCCTTTTGGGGTCAGGATTTAAGTGAATCATTGTTTGAAGGCAAGTTCAGAAACTATTGTTTATGGGTGGAGCTAAAAAGTGAATAAGTGTTTAAGGGAGTGGTCTGTGTACAAAGGCAGAGATGTGACTGGGCCTGATTCTCCTTTCACTTACCCCAGTGCAAATTCACTATACTTATCCCTGATTTTCACCTCTGAATGCACTTTCTATCATCACAACTAGCCGTGGACTTTTTTTGTTTTCCTGAGGGCCCATTTGCCCGAGTCTATTGTAGGCCCCAGCTAAATAGAGCCTGAAGATTTTAAAGCTTTTCACAAACATTAATAAATTAACACTCACCTTGCCAATGTTAGCTATTGACATTCTTATATCTCTTTGACACATGGGGGTGGGGGGTGGGGAGAGAGACACACACAGAGAAGTTACCCATGACTTGCTCAAGATGCCACAGTGAAACAGCAATAGCTAAGGAAAGAACTGGTGGTCTTGACTCCCAGTCCCCTGCTGTATTTAATTGTTCAACATTTGTATATGGCACCAGAGCTGTAAACCAAATACAACACAGGAGAATCCCTCCCAGAAGTGCTTACATTTTAAAGGGAACAGGACAATGGGGAAGATAAGAGGCCTGGGAAATGGAGGAAGCAATGCACAGAGAAAGCCAATTGTTAATATTTGTATTATGGTAACACTCAGAGACTCAACCACGAGTCATGGTCGTCACTGTATGAACACACAGAGAGAGACAGTCCCTTCCCTGATAATCTTACATTCTAAATACACACAGACATAAAAACAGACAAAGGGTCAGAGAAAAAGTAGAGGCACAGAAAGATGAAGTGACTTGCCCAAGGCCACATAAGAGTTTAGTGGCAGAGTCGAGACTAGAACCCAGGTCAACTAACGGCCAACCCAGTCCCCTACTTGCTAGACCGTGGCTTTGGTTGCTTAGGAAGTACAGAACATGTCACATTTTTTAAACTGGTTTAAAGGGCCTTAGCAGACTGCTCATTGAGGGGTTGTAGCAAAAGGCAGGTGTAGAGGCGAGATATGAAGGAAAAGAGACAGGATGCAGTTAAAGATTAAACACCACTGCTTCCCCCTATTCAAGACCAGTTTTTAAATGATTGTTTATGACCAAAGTCATCCAGGGCCTGTTTCCCACTGGCTCAGAGTGCACCAAACGATCCTGATTTTCCCAACCCAACGTCGGAATTTAACCCAAGGGGCAAAATTATCATTTGACCTATGAGAGAGCAGGACCTGAAGATCATCAATTCCCTTAAATTGGTGTCCGCGCCATTCATTTAATGCATTCGCGTCAGTGTGAAATAAGACTTACAGTACGACAGGTCAAAGTGAAAAGGGGAGGGCGGCAGAAAAAAAGTGACAGGCTGCTGGAAAGGCTATTTAAAAAAAAAAGAGGAAGAGCTTTTCAGTGAGAGCATTGAAAGAAAGAAAGAAAGAAAGAAAGAAAGAAAGAAAGAAAGAAAGAAAGAAAGAAAGAAAGAAAGAAAAGGAGTAACTTTATAACCTCCTGCAGCCTACTCATCCCACGGTATTGCCTTTCAGTGTGTACCCAGGAACCAGCTGCCAAGCGGTTGTAAAAACACCATTTATTATCTTTGGTGAACAAGGAGTCATTTGCAGGGAATCTTGCACTAGCATCTTATGTTTCCAGACACTTTCTATTCGCTGCGCTGTCAAAATGGAACATGTGCAGGACTCCTGGGCCTGCAATGACTTTATGTTCAAATCTTCTAATAAAGCAGGATGGTGCATGGTCTACTTAAAGGTGGGCCTCCCACTACCACTAAGCACGTCTGACCAAGTTACCCACTCACCCCCCCTACACATCCCACCCAATCTCTTGCTCCTCATCCCCTCCCCCCAGTCCCCACCAGCTGCTGTCCCCTTCTCTCTGCAGAGCCAGGAGAATATGGGCAGGCCCCTTTGCTTCCTTGAGCTGTGGCTGCATGTGCACCTGCTCACTGACTCCAACAATGGCTTTGCCCTAACTGCCCCATTAGCGATGCACACAGGTTTTGAGGCAGATGATGCTTTCAGATGTAAAGTGCATCACAGCTTTCTCTCATCCCGCAGCCCCTATTCTCTAAGCCCCAGTGTCTTTGGTAGCACTCTTTCCAACAGACAGATTTGTTTGTTGCTCACCCAGTTTATCTCACTGCTGCTCAGTCTCTGATTGTCCTTCTGATTTGTTTTCTTAATTCTCTGCGCTGAGATCCCCTGTCTTCTCCCACGATGGACGTAAGCTTCCTGCTCTGTTCTATACTGCCTGACAGCCATAACTGGGGCAAGGGAAACGATTTGCTTACCAACCAGTGGAAGAAACTCTTTGAGACTACAAGACCAATCAGCTCTGTTAAACTGACACAATAATCAACCAGGAGACCTGTTGTGGGTACATCAGCTCCACAACCAAACATAGAGGAAGTTAGAAGGAATCTCTAGCCCATGATCTCGCAACTTTGAAAACCAAAAAGCATTAAATAAGACAAAATAATAGTTCCACTGGCAAAGATCCTTTTTGGTTAATAATCTCAAGGCATCTTTACTAGCAATTTTAGCCTCAACCCCTCAGTGAGGGGAGGGAGTTTCACCCTTGGGATCTGGAAAAAAATCCAAGCTCACCAGGGTAATTTCTGAAGTCCCCATGGAATAAAGAAAGCCCTTTGGGGCCAATCCTGTTGGCACTGAGTGCCTTCTGAGGGGCCCCATGAGCCTCCAGCGCTCATGAAAGGCAGTGGGAATTGAGAATGCTTGGCATTCTTAGCTCTTCTGTCATTTGTGAGGTGCCTCCTGCAGTTCTGGCTCTTTAAGCCACCTGAGCTGTAGGGTGGATTAAGCTAAGTGAACTGCCAACTTGGATCTGAGGTGGAGGGAGAGGGGTAAAACCCTCCTTGCAATCTCTGTTTACACGGTAATGAATACCTCTTAACCATATCTATTGTAGTAAGTATTACATTATCAAGCAGGACCTAGGCATTCAAGTGTGACTAAGTATCCAGCCTCCTGCTAGAGGAGATGGGTAAAATTTATAGCCTGTCTTCCCCAGGCCAGAACACAGGCCCCCAAGGGCCTTTAGAGAAAAAGGAAGCTTCTCTCCCCTCTCCCCTTCCTCCCCATCCAGCCAGAGGCAATGGGACCAATTTATTATCTGGCCTGATAAACAGCCATGAGTCTCTGGACAGAACAAAGCCGAACGCAGCCTCTTGGGCAACATCTCAGCCACACACAAAGTATATGGCCAGAGATCTGAGTCCCGGAGAAACAGTGGGCTGGGGGTGGGGGGGGAAGGGAGAGGAGGCAGCGAGTGGAAGGGGGGATGGAGCAGGCAGGGGTAACAGAGAGGGACATTCCATCCACATTCCAGCTCTGCAATCCTGACTTTTTTTCTTCAGCAACATCAGCACTCATGTCAGCTTATTACTGATTCACCGCCACCCTTCCAGTCTGGGAGCAAAAGGGTGTGAGCCTCACAGACTCACCCACACCATCTCCCACACATATTTTCCAAACACTGGTTCATAATTCACCCTTGCGCCACGGCTTTGCTGTTCACTGAACGCTGAAAACACTTGAGAAATCCCAGGGGAGTTACCGGCAGTCCTAATTCTATACAATAATAGGTGCTTTCATGGAAACCTTTTATCCAGAGATCACAAAGCACTTTAAAAATGTGAATTAATCCTCAACACCAACCACTATGAGTTTGGTCGGCATTATTATCTGATGGACAAACTAAGGCACAGACAAGTTAGATGACTTTCCTACGGTCATCCAGTGAGTCAGTGTCAGAGTCAGAAATAGAGCCCAGGAGTTCTGACTTCCACCCTGCTGTTCCAACTGCCAGGTGGAGAAAACAAATCAATGAATCAAACTGTTCTTCTGCAAAAGCATCAACATCTGGAAAACAACAATGGTGTGGGATTCAATGGAAAAGACTGATTTCTGTTATTGTTTTACTTGTAAATGACCTTCTATAAAATCATAGA
Source organism: Trachemys scripta elegans (assembly GCF_013100865.1). Lineage (NCBI taxonomy): Eukaryota > Metazoa > Chordata > Testudines > Emydidae > Trachemys > Trachemys scripta. Next base: position 9,262,156 of record NC_048303.1, on the reverse strand, counting down.
ATCATAGAAGATTAGGGTTGGAAGAGACCTCAGAAGGTCATCTAGTCCAACCCCCTGCTCAAAGCAGGACCATCTCAAAAGTATTTGTAGGGGTCTGCTAGGACTGCATGAGCAAGAAGGAATTCCTTCCAGGTGCATTAAACATTAGACTGGATTGCTCCTTCGGAAATATGGCAGAGGGAACAATTCTGCACCGGCGTGGAAGAGATGAGCTAATGCCCTTCCCCTCTCTTTACAAGGATGCATCTTACACAGTTTTCAGAATAGTCAGTAGGCTGAAACACTCCTGTGACTCTGAACTTGACCAATAGGGTTGCTGCTTAATTTATCTGCATGAGTGGCAACTTAGGTTTGTTGTTGTCGGAAGGACACTGCCTTTCCTGGCACTTTCTTTTTTGCTATTGTATCCTAAAGGTCCTCTCTCATTTATGGGTACTCAACACAAATCACTAAACAGTGCTAGATATAATTACTCTCAATAACCCATCAGGACTTCAATGTGAGTAGGGGCAGTAGGCTTTCCTCTTCTCAATGAACCATTTATCCAGTGAATGTGGCCCTTTTTCACTATTCGTAAATGAAGCACAAACTCTGATTTTTATCAATTTATTCAATAACTGGAAAGTTTGTATATATCCATCTCAGCTGACAGCTTGTTTGCAAACTATCTTCTCTGACTTTGACTCGGACTATTTCTTCTTCAATATCTGTTGTATGTGACTGGACACCCAGAACTGTCTTCTTTTTTTCCCCTACTCTCTGGAATCCTTATGAAAGAGGCAAGAACATACTCCCAGCATGAGCGACATTTGCTCTTGTCTGCATATGAATACAGGTGTTCACTCAAAGAACAGCCAAGCCATTTCTTAATATTCATGTGAACAAAAACCCCTCCACAAAGTTTCCAAGGAGCAGAGGCGCATGGCTGAACTGAAATTCAGAATTCACAAACATGTCTGAGAATATTTCCTTCCACCCCCACACCCACCATTTGCCCTGTTCTATTAGGGGATGGAGACTGGGAACTGTTCCCAGAAGCTGAAACAAAATAAACAGAACAAAACAAATGACCTGGGACAGTTTGAGCACAGTTTAACTAGTCTGAGGGAACACTTGCTGTTCCCTTAAAGAATTAAATCCCGAGGGACACAAATCCTTTCAGCTGTAATTTCTCAACTTGAGCTCCAGTGAGTGAAGGGCAGGGGAACAGTCAAATGAATAAGACCTAGATATCCAAAGAATGCAACAAGACACAATTAAGGGTACCATCGTGAACGCTGAATAAAACCCCAACAACATCTTCATAGGGATGATTTAAGTGCCTCCTGCAACTGGAATGGCAAGATATTGCCTGCCCAATCACCTGCCTAACTAAGTGTCCAGCTGTGCATGCAAAATATCAGACTTTCAAACAGTTCAGAGTAACTGCCACTAATCAACGTGCGGCTGGTTATTAACATACACCAGACTGTATGACCTTTCCTAGGTGTGCCCTTGTTGGCACTTGTTAAACAGCTCTGAAAAGAACCTTTCCCCCTTTGCTCAAAACGTCATTTGTAGCCCACAAATGTGGAATAAGAACATGCATGAATCATACGTGTGAACAAAAAGCCATCTGATTTACATATTGAACACAGAACTCATATGAAGTAATATGAAAGTGGTCCCCAATCCCAGATAGCACCCCACATGTGATATCTGATAGTCCTCACAGGTAATACGACAATACTATCACATCTATAACACCTATGCCCTTTCTCATCATGGGCAACATCACAAGGAGGAACTGTCAAGAGCCTGTATTTACTGATGATGTGACTCTGGATACAGCATATGCAGCTGGATATGAACATTGTGGCTGGCTCCTCTTTCTAGAATGGGCCAAACCAAAGCCAGAGATCCAAATGACTACAAATCTGGAGGAAGTACAGAGTGAGACTGAACTAAAACTTTGAGCTTGGGCCCATCTCAGGTAAGGTTTAATGCATAATTGAAGGTTCATCAACATAGTATCTGTTCATCAGTTATGCCAGGGGTAGGCAACCTATGGCACGCGTGCCAAAGGCGGCACACGAGCTGATTTTCAGTGGCACTCACACTGCCCGGGTCCTGGCCACCGGTCCGGGGGGCTCTGCATTTTAATTTAATTTTAAATTAAGCTTCTTAAACACTTTAAAAACATTATTTACTTTACATACAATAATAGTTTAGTTATAGATTAAAGACTTATAGAAACAGGGCCGGCTCCAGGCACCAGCCCACCAAGCTTGTGCTTGGGGCGGCACCTGGAGGGGGTCGGCGCGGCGCTCCGGCTCCAGGGAGAGGGGAGCCGCGACGGGCTCACCGCCCTCCCCTGGCGCTCTGGCCGCCGGGGAGAGCGGAACCCCAGCCGGGCTCTCCGCCCTCCTCCCGGGGCTTCGGCCGGTCGGGGAGAGCGGCCCGCGGCCGGACTCGGCACCCTCCCCTGCCGCGCTGGGGGTGGCAGGAGGCTTTTTTGCCTGGGGCTGCAAAAAAGCCAGAGCCGGCCCTGTATAGAAAGAGACCTTCTAAAAACGTTAACATGTATTACTGGCACGCAAAACCTTAAATTAGAGTGAATAAATGAAGACTCGGCACTCCGCTTCTGAAAGGTTGCCGACCCCTGAGTTATGCCAACAGTTTCAAAAGTGGCCTCTGATTTCAGGTGGAACACACACCTAGGACACCTTAAGATGCATCATTTTGGCTACCTAACATTTGAAATGCCTCAAATCAATGACTGCTGCTCACTCCAAGGGAGGACTGAATCATCAGAACGGTGTCTCCTAGCGCCTCGTTCGTCTGCAGGAATGGAACGTGGGCTCCTTTGCAGTTGCTAGACATCCCTTAGAGCTCCCATGGAGGAACTCAGCCAGGTCAGTTAAAAGGACCACAGCCTGAGGTGACGGTGACATGGCTGCAGGCCACATGTGCATGTCTGAGGAAAATGGCTGCAATATTCTAAATTTTGGAACATGCTCTGGATTGCATGGGACAACCAAGACAACACAGTTTACTCAGACGAAGCCACGCGCCTCAGAACACCCTATTCCACTTTATCCCCTTTGAAATACAGAGCTATGCATTTTCAGAATCAGACTGGTGGAAGATCATACACGCTCTCTTCCATTTCAGCTAATGGAGTGACAGAAAAGCCTCCAGTTCCTACCGGAGGGCACTCAGCTTAGAAAACATTAACGTGTAAAAATGTCTGTAGGCCAGAATAACTGAGTGCCAATATACATTTTTAATTTGAATAATATGCAGCATTTACCATAATTAGACAGCACATTACCACGATTAAGCCAGCACTCGGGATCAGAGTGGCAAGGAACATGACTCAATTCTAACATCCGTATCGCTAGGAGACGTTTGTTGTTCTTGCCCATCAAGCAACTTCTTGCCCTGCCCTTTTGCAGCCAGAGTTTGAATTTGTCACTAGGGGAGGGGGGAAGGGAATTTTCTTTGACAAGCAAACAAATCCACTAACGTGTTAAAAGGTTTGGAGTATACATGTGGTAAACATTAAATACACTACTAAAGCACTGTAAGAGGGACATAGTTACGCTGGATAACAAGATGCTCACATCACACTATGCTAGGGCACTCTGCGTGCCTTTCATTAATGTCTTAACTTGGGAGGCAGGGGAGGGAGTTGCTTCCATTTATCCTTAGAGCTAGGGAATGGGAGTCAGGAGAAATGGTTCGTATTTGTAGCCATTACACTGGTGTGCGACTTTGGACAAGTCTTTTTATCTCTCCAGCCCTCACCTTGTTTATCTGTAAAATGGTCACAATCATACCGGCATTTATAAATTCAAAATTGCCTTTCTGGGTATATATTCCATTACTCACTTCTTGGGTGAAATCCTGGCCAATGGGCGATCTGCCATTGGCTTCAATGAGGCCAGAATTTCACTCACTGTTTCTTCAAGCATTCCTGCCAGGAAACCCTTTGGCCGGGCAGGAAATCCTAACACAGTCACAGAGAATTCATTTGAAAATGGGAACATGGAAAAGGGGGTATTTTTGGTAGTATATTTTTTATAAAGGCAGTGCCTTGGCTAAGTCAATTTTTTGAACATCATTAAAAGAACACAATTAAGTAGGAAAGAATAAAATCAGATGCAAAATCCCTTTGTGTTCATACTTTCACTCAAATGACTTTTGTTTCTCTTCAGATATTATACACACCGATCTTTTTCTTCATTCTGTTATGCTGCAAGGGCTATTCTAAAATGCAACAGCTGCAGAATACTAACAAGGATGGAATAAATGTGGTCATCTGAACCTCCTAGACAACTTGCATCTGATGAAGTGGGCATTCACCCACAAAAGCTTATGCTCCAATACTTCTGTTAGTCTTAAAGGTGCCATAGGACCCTCTGTTGCTTTTTCCTAGACAAGTGATCACACCAGCTTCCAGGCAGCAGGAATCCCTAATATAGCAGGCACACTTAAATACATCCCAACTTTGGAGAGATTACCTTTTCCAGCAATATATTCTATACTTAAAAGGGGGAATGCACTCAGGAACCAATAATCTCTGTAGCCGGGACTTTTTTTTTTTTTTTGCTCAGTGTTTGTACTGCACCTAGCACAATGGAATCCTAGTCCAGGGGTAGGGCTCTTATGTGCTATGGTAATACAAATACTAAATAATCATGAGAGAACTGCAGTGAACTTTTTAAGCATGTACACCGTATGTTAAATAAATAAATGTTTTCAGAATGGTAAGACGTTAACTGCATTAGTATGAATGGTGTTTATTACCACAATGCCTAATGGAGAATGGGGTCCCATTGTGCTGGGCACTGTACAAACACAAGACCTCATCCTTGCCCCAAAGAGTTTATAGTCTAATTAGGCAAGACAGACAAAGGAAGGGGAAAGGGATAGAACGTATAAAGCAGTGTTAATGCAATGGCTGCAAATTTCATGTTAGTCCTGCAATTTTTTTATTTTATTTTATTTTATTTATTTAGGCTTCTCATTTAAACCCTTCCAGTAGGGTTGTGTTATCAGGGGATTAGCGAGATGGAAAGACAAAGGAGAAGATGGGGTGAGAGGGGGTTGGAGCAAACAGCCAATCAGCACAGGAGAGCAAATGAATGTTCAGAGTTAAATGTGCAGAAACAGGCTGATGACATCATCAGCGTCCGTGGGTCCCTGCTGCAACTGCTTTCTGCAGCTGCTCCTCAGGCGTCAGCCACTGGCTGGCTCCTCCCTGTAGTTTCTTTCCCAAAGGCCATGCGATTGCAGGGAACGTGTGTGATGGGGAGAAGGGGAAGGTGTACCTATGAGGTTATATATATTATCAAGGTAGTGGAGAGGGTTGGTCAGAGTTAAAGAGACTCGATCAAATAATTTAGCCCAAGTGTGAGACTGGGGGAAGGGGAGGTGCAGGGAGGGTGGAATTTTCAATGGTATTCACATTGGCCTAATTCTGCTACCAACGAAGCCAGTGGGAGCTTTACCACGGCCTTTAATGGGAGCAGAGATAGGATAACTTGAGCACTTCTGAAAACCCCACGTAATGTGTATAGAAACGTTTCAGGTGATTTTTTTTTTATAGACAACAGTTTGGTCAAACTTAAACCTTCCCCTTTACTTTTAGAAACCCAAATGCAATATTTTCATGGAAATTCAGTGGGATGTGGGGAATCTAGCTCTCTGATGTCTCCTTTGAAAGTCTCAGTTTTTGTTAACAGAGTAAAGGGTGCAGTGGCAGATGGACAGACATACAGAAAGAATATGGTGCAAATGTATAAGATCCAGGAAATGACACCGATCAGTTTACTTAAAATGGAATGCAAAATAGGGAGGACAGAGATCAAATGTTGAGATGTAATTGAGTGAATATTTTAATAACTTAAGGTTCTAATAGTAACACAGGAAGGGAGTAACTATGTGGTTGAAATTTTCAAAGCAGTCTAGGGGGATTTAGACAGCAGAATCTGTATTAGAGGATTTAGAGGCACGTGTGCCTCTAAATCCCCTAGCTTGCTTTGAAAATTTTGACTATGATTGTTGTTATTTTTACATGCATGCTTCCATAGCAATACGATTCTGCAGAGAGCTGACTCAATTGGCCATGTTTCAGAGGATCCCTGAGAAACCTGGCTAACTTGGAGCAACAATGATTTTCCATAGGCTTCAAGGAAAATGACAACAGTGAGCAAAAATCTCAGTCATCAGCTGAAGAATCCAAACTCTTCACCTACTGGTTTCTTGGTAACCTGCCTAACCTTATACTCCAATTGTATCTAGGTCTTTCCCTTTCCATGGGAGAAAAAGAATCCCACACAATTCAAAGATGAGCAGAGCCATCAAAACATAATTCCTCTGTTTGGTTGTTGAGCACCTGCAATTCCCAACTGACTTCAATGAGAGCAGAAGTTGCTTGACATCTTGCAGGAGTGCTCCTTACTTTACAGGAGAACAAGCCCTTTGAACCTAACTCAGATAAAACTGCACAACTCCCCTGGAAATCAATGGGAGCCGGGAGTGGGTACAAGTGGGCCCAAAGGCAGGAGAAAACCTCAAATGTGTTGCCAGGGCACGTAAGCCTCCCCCATGTGCTGGGTTCCACTCCCGTTGCTGTCTAAGTGCCATGGCCCGTTTCTCATCAGCAGCGGGACTTGAAGGGAACTTGCAAGTGCACAGCCGGGTTAGTTCTCTCCCTGCTGTCAAAACTTCAGAGTCACAGCAGGTGCTCCCAGCAGTCCAACATTAGCTCTTGGAGGAAGAAGAGCGGATTTTGCCTCTGAATTGGAAGGGCTCAAACTCACATTCTCTCGGTGGGTAAAAGCAATGTGCTCCCTACAATTGACTGGCTGCATATAAAAATCAGGGGAGAGAGAACCAGCCTCCTTGCTGACATGCAGCTGGGGATCCAACACTCTATGCGGCGCTGATAGCAATGTTTCACAGGTGCAATGGTGAAGGAAGGCCACTGCAAGGCATGGTGGAGTTCGTGCATTCTCTCCTATTCTGTCATGCCAGTAGCACTAACCACTGATTGTACTGGTGTGACGGCAGTGCTCATAAATCAAAGATCACGTCTCTCTAATCTAGTAAAACTCATTCTATAAAGGGTCAGATGCCTGAGACGCAATCAGCTGTGGCACTGGGACTCGGGACCTGCAGTCACCTGACTTGTGTGGAATATTAGGTAATGCAGCCCGGCCCATTGTCAGAGACAGAATGATTCTTTATAATATGTTCTTTGTGCACTGTTTAATGACCCACTGGAGCTTCCACCCAGTTCTCAGCCCACTATGTGGTTTGAGACAGATTATAATATCTATTTCAGGTCCATTCCCAGATCCCCACATAATAGATCACTTTTAGAGTAACTAAAGGTTGTGGCCCGTACTCCAGGGCTGTACATCTAAGGGGATGAAAAATATCAAGACTGGGTGTCTTTCTAAGGGTACATCTATACTACCCGCCAGATCGGCGGGTTGTGTTCGATGTATCAGGGAACAATTTATCACATCTCGTCTGGACCCGATAACTCAATCCGCTAATCGACACCCATACTGCACCTCGGCAGGAGGAGTAAGCGGCGTCGACGGGGGAGCCGTGGCAGTCGACTCGCCGCCGTGAGGACGGCCAGGTAAGTCGAACTAAGATACTTCGACTTCAGCTACCCGAATAGCGTAGCTGAAGTTGCGTATCTTAGTTTGAACCCCCCCCCGCTAGTGTAGCCCAGGCCGAAGTGACACATTCTTGCTCAGCCACAAGCTACTGGGCTGGATGCAAGAGTTACTGGGTGAAATTCAATGGCCTGTGTTATTCAGGAGGTCAGACGAGGGGATCATAGAGATTCCTTCTGGCTTTATAATCTAAGAATCACTTGGGATGCAATGCAAGCCCCTTCACTAAATGGTAGATTTTAAACCCACGGAGGCAGGATGCAAATTTAGTGAATAGGGGGCATATACCTCCCCCTCTCCCAATGGGCAACAAACCTGGTGTGTTTGTGTTATCAAGACTGCTTCACTTCTGACTGTCACTTTCTATGACAGACGCACCCTGGGTTTTACTTTCCAGGGGAAAAAAAATAAAAGGCTGGATGAACTTCTGGGCACCTTGGGCATTGCCTTGGGCATCCTCGTGGCTTGGCAAGTCTTCAGAGCTCCTTAGTGTCTCTGCTCGGAGATAAACTGCAGCACGGCTCTGCTCTCAGATAGAGCTATTCACACACTGTCAGGCCGAGCGCGCCTTCCAACTCCGGTGCGCCGTTAAAAATAGTAGTCAGTCCAAAGCAAAATATATATATATATATATATATTCATCTCCAATTGCCTTGGAGAGCACTGTCCTTATTCACAGTCAAAAATCATGGGCTTAGTTCTAAATGAGTCTCTCACGCCTCTGGTGTCTCTTCTGCAGCAGAGGGACTGGCCGAGAACAATGCCTCAGAAGACCTTTCTTCCTCCATAAGGGTGATATTGTGATAAGCCCTTTTGAAAGGGCCTATCACAAATGCAGCCCCTATGCCTGAGGTAACGCAGAGACTGCCCCACTCCCCCTCCACACACACACACACACACACACACACACACCACTTTTGGGGCAGAGAGGAGTTGTAACCTACAGGATTGTGCAAGTGAGAGAGTCTCCAATTGCATCACCAGGTTTATCAAGGGATTACATAATCCTACTGTGAGCTCTCCATAAAGCACTGCAGATGCCACTGTACCCTCCTGCCTTGAGCTTGCGGCTAAAAAGGCCATTCTTAGGCCCTCTCTTTCAGGAAAGAGAATCAGGTCTCCCTGGCCCAATACAGTCATCAGTAGATTTCTATCCTGTCATATCTTTTTCTCTAACTGGATGACTGATTTGGTAACAGGCCACTAAGAAGGGCAGCAACTGCGCTATTGTCACAGCGTATCACATCTTTCCCCATCACCAAACTGTAACCAGTATATATATATATAAAAAAAAGTATAGCTGAGAACCTACTAGTCTTGACAGCAGCAAGGAAATGATGGATTTAAATAACGCTAGCGAGTTTAATTATTCACCTGAAAAAGAACCCAAAGCTATGTCTAAGACAGGTACTATCTGGGTCAGATCCTCAGCTGGTGTAAATTGATGTATGTCCATTGGCTTGTGTGGATCTACACTGATTTATGCTAGCTGAAGGCCTGGGACACCTGATCTCAGGAATGGCTATCTGAGTAATTATAAATCCCCTTTTAAGGGCCTGATCCAAAGCTCATTGAGGTCAACCGAAAAACTGCCACTGATATCAATGGGCTTCGGACCGGATCTTAAATGCACAATCTTAGCAAACGAGAGAGCAAGTGCTCATGAATCTAAAATGAGCATCTGTGCAGAAACAATGTAAGAAATCTGTCCCTCCGAACAGCACATTCCGTCCTGGTTATTAGATGCAATCCTGTGTACATTACTCTACACTCTATATTTAGCCCCTGATGTAACTAAAGTCAATAGTATTCCATTAGAGCAGCTGCTACGAACTCCTGAATAGGCTTTACTACCCAAACTCCACCTACTCATGTCAAAAGTCTGGACATATACAGCTACAAAACCTTCATGTGTTTATATACAAAGGGGCACAGTTTTGAATAGAAAATATATGACTGTTAACATAGTTTAATGGTCTGTTATATAACAGGGCGGCATTTTTAAAAGATACGTTGATTCTTCTTGTCTAGGGGGGCTTGTTTAAATGCCTTAAGTTTCACCACAAGTAAATTTTGGCTTTTTCCTTTTTAGGGTATGTTCTTGCACTGAAGCATTCCTTATCTCTCTAGCTTTTTGATTGATTCTTAGAGCGTTTTATAGTATTCTCCCAGAAGGAAACTATATGTGAAAAGGAATGATCTACGCACAATAAGAAAGGCTTGCAAGAAGTTTAGGTCTTAATTGTAAGTGTGCTTTTTTAAAGAGGCTTTGACTAAATGCAATATGAATGTTAATTTTTATTTTTAAAAAAATCCAGTGAAAACAGTTTGGGTGTTATTTAAACTTTCCCATGAAGCATTAGAAATCCCTGTGCAATAGCAAATTGATCATCTTAGTTTCACTGCCAGAAGTGAGGGAAGAGCAGAAATTAAACAAAAAAAAAAATGCAACGATGATGAAAAAGTTAAGGGCACAATCCCACAAAATCTTACTCATGGGAGTAATTCTAATACACACAAGTCATCATATCAGCTTCATTCAGATCTATAATTCTATCCCTCTGTCCATATCTGTAAGTGTCTGTACTGCACTAATCATTTCAGTCTGTGAGCGTCTTACAAAAATTGCATTAAGATAAACAAATAATCTAAGTATAAACGAATCTCAGGAAGTGCTCAGGATCAGACCCTAGGTTAGCATCAACTATATTTAGCCCTTATGACCACCCTTAGGCATGGCAAAAGTGTCTGGCTGATTGTTGGCTCATATTAACACTTCTGAATAATACAAAATTATCTTCCAAAAATAGTTTATGTTCAGAAGCACAAAATGATGACTCATGGTGTTGGCAGACACCTTCTTCTCTAGATTACTGGTTTAAATCTAACTTCAGTCGGTAACCAGAGTTTACCACCAGCTGACAGGTATTTAATGGTGTCTGCAGAATGAGTAGATGGTTCCTAATGTCTTTGTAAAAATAAAAAGCAACCAGCATAGTTAATGAAACTAATTGGGATTCTTATTGGCAATCTCGGGGAGGTCATGGATTGAATGCAAAGGCTTCAGGATGTCTACAGGCCTGGATAGGTCACAAGCAGTGCTAGCTGCACTAGTAGATGATGATCTCCTTAAGGGCAATGGACAGTCCGGCTCCCCGGGGTCTCTTCAGTGCCTTTGAAGTGCACCTGTCTGTGAAACTCACTGGGCACTGGTGTAACCATGCCCAAATAGTTCCGCTTACTCCTCTCAGACAGATCTCAGAGGGTCTCTTGGGTAGCTGCTGCTCCTCACCAAAAGCCCTAATGTGCAGTCTCTCCCAGGGCTCAATATTTGAGTCTCTAACCACCAGTGGATATTATGAGACACTTCTGTGTTCTGGAAGCAGCAATGCCATGAATGGTACATGGCTATTCATATACATCATTCTCACCTGAAGCAGGCAAAGATAGTATCCCACTTTCCTGATGCAACGGCAAGGTCAGCTTTATTTCAGACAAGACGGTGAACCAGGGATATATTTATAAGCCCTACTAAGATCCGGACCTGTTCCTCTCACAGTTGAGGGCATTTGCTTGACCACCTGAGAAGCGTGTAGGCTGGAAGTTGTACTCAAATCCTATTCCTGAATATCCAAGGTCACAAGGCCAGAAATCCACCTTCTACTGGCAAGGATAAAGTGCCTGCTCTCCACAAAGAGCTGGAGACACTCTCCTCTCACACACTCCACCTAAAGCTGACCATGAAAGCCACGCACTCCAGCTCATCCGGAGCACTTGGATAACCAGTAGAGGATTGAGAAGATGAAAACACCGCACACATTTGCTCTGCACTGTGCACTGGTTCTCTCTTGAATATTAAATCCCACTGGAGGTCCTCAACTTTCCTTTCAAAGTTCTCAGCCGGCTATGGCCCCTGCTACCTGAAGCCCCGCCTCTCCCTTCACGCCTCGATTAGTGTGGTCAACAGGAATGTTGCAGGAATGATGACATCCAGCACGGGAATAGCAGGAGACAAGACATTCTTAGTGATGGGTTCCTGGCTGTGGACTTCAGGAGCTCAGGCTGACCAAAATATCTTACCCTTCTTCAGAGCACAAGGCAAGACTCATCTGTTTTCACAAGTTTTTCTCAATAGCCATCTGGCCGGTAAACTCTGTTATCGCCCTGATGTTGGTGGGCGACTACGTCAAGAACAACCCCAATGAGGTGGAACAGAGATTATGAGACTTTAGTCAAGTAGGACCAAAAGGGGCTAAAACATTCTTGGATTTGCCATCTCGTGATGAAGGTGATTTGTGCACAATATAAATGGGATTAGATCAGGGAGAAGAAAACTGAGCTACCTTTTCACCTCTACAAGTTGTCCCTCCAGAACAGGGCTGAAATGCACTGATATGGGGAAACTCACACTGCTGGAGCTGCTGTTTTCTAGATAGAGGACTTCAGTTTCCAGGGATGTCAAGCCTGCAATTTTTACCAGCACTAAATTCACTCCAAAAAAAAAAAAAAAAAGGCAAGGGGGTGGGGGAGTTAGAGGTGGAGAAAATCTGTAGAATGGCTCCCACTAACTGGTCGTGCCCCCAATAGATTATGATGGTTTTAGACGTGCAGAACTGCCACGGTTAACAATTCAGGGTCAAAGCAAGTGCTTAGATACCAGGGTGATTCGTACAATGAAAGAGCCTGATCAAAAGAGAAGAAAAATCTTACTTGAGGTGAAAAGCCTCATTAAAAGTAAATGGGCCTAATTCATCCCTGATGTAACTCTGCAGAAGTCTGTGGAGTTACCCCAGGAATGAGCCAAAGGGAACTACTTGAACAAGTAACGTATCTTAGGACTGGCCCTTAAAAGCTACTACATAGAAAGTACTATCTTGGCACTTGATCTTTCCAGGGCAAAAGAGAGTGTGAGTTGAGGGCACCAGACAGGACTGCAGCCCTCGAAGTATCCACAAATACTGTTCATGCTGAACAAATGTTTTATAGGCTGTCACGTGTCATCATGAATCAACATTGTTTTCTCCCATTTTACGAACAGCAAGGTCAATAAAGAGGTCAATTTATTTATTTAAAAGAGAAAAAAAATACTCCAGTCCTTGTTGACACTGGCAAAAGTGAGTCATCCTGACCTACTGCGAACCTTGCAAGAAGATGTTTTTTTCCAGTCTTAGGAAATCAGCATTCCCCTTGCAAGAAGCTGTCCTTGTGAAATGACTGAGAGCACTAAAGAGCTGGGCTTCACCGAGAATATGTGGCAGTGAATTAGTGGCCCTCAGGTGTCAGTGTACAGGCCAGCGAATTAAATTAAGCTCTTTGCCTCTGGTCTGATGTAGCAGAACTAATGCAGTCACGCCTCAGTTCTGCAGCTTCCTAAACGTGGGCATCGCTGCCACAGCAAAGGGAACCTGGTTTTCGTTCCTCTGGGACGTTGGCTGGAGTCAGTGAGTAACCCTCAGAACCATGACATAACGTCTGAAAACGATGGCAAGGAGGAGGAATAGCCTGCCCTGGCATCTCCAGTTCCAATCTTAAAGCCATTAGACGGGTAATCAAGCACGATGTTTAAATGCCATCTGAGGATGCACCCCACTAGCCGACAAAATTAACCAATGCGACAACAGTAACCCTTTCTCAAAACTGGAAGCAGTGTAAATATTAACCATGATCAGGAATGATTAGTGAATTATCACTTGCAATCGAGTTGCATAATGCAAAGCATCTGTGGCTCAGGAAAAGCACTGGTTGTTGTATCGTTGTGTTGTAAAAAGCAAAACAGAAAAAGGAGGGCAAAGAGGACATTGTTTGATGAAGCTCAGAACCAGAATGCAACCTGGACTTCTGTAATGCCAGAGCTGCATCCTAAAGTGCACTTGTATGTTCCTGTAACTTATTGTGTTAATCTTCAGAGATCTGGGGATCTATTTACATGCACAAAAGTGCATGCAAAACTGTGTGCTTAATTTGTGCAATTAGCAGGACTGTGCATGCAAATTTGGACTACTGTACATTCAGATGGATTGTTATATGATCATTGTAACTGCCCACACAAATTCAGTATACAGTTACACACATTCTGCTTCTCCTTTAGCTTAACTAGCAGGGGCCTGGGCTTCGGAGTAGGCAGACGTGAATTTTATTCCCACTAATACTATGCACTCCCAATCAGCTAATAAATACTCTGAACTTGTCTACAGCACCTTTTACACAAGGCTCTCAAGACACTTTAAAATATTAAACCTCCGTATACACCTGTGAGGGGGATGAAAAGTTTCTTACCAAGTTTATAAAAGGGCAAACTAAGACACAGTAGAATGTAAGACCAACATTTTCAAACCTGGGTGCCGGAAATTTCCAGTGAAGTTAATGATAGCTCAGGGTGTCCAACACGTCTGAAAATTCACCTATGAATTCGGATGGCTAAATATGGATGTACGTATTCAATTTAGATACTTACGTTTCAAAACGTTGGCCTTATTGACTTGACTAAGGTCAGAGAGTAGGTCAGAGGCAGACTTGAGAATAGATCCCATGAGCAATGGTTTCCAACGTGTGTGCTAACCACTAAACAACACTATAGGAAGAATCAGGAACAACTGAAAACCAAATGTGGGCAAAAGAATTGGCACAGCCATCTCCTTGAAAGAAGGATGGGTGGTGGGAAAGGGCTGTGATTGCCACTAATATCAATCAGGACCACAGGGAAGTAGTCATCTGTGGTGGAAGTATTTTCACCAACCACAATGCCTGCACATTGGACCTCATTTGTTTCATCTTTTTCATTCCTTTTGGAAACACAAGCACTAGCAGCTGAGTAACTGACTTCTTTTACATCCAGACAAGGATGAAACTATCTGTAACTGCTCCTGCTTTTCTAGTTAAGCATTAACGTTTAACGAGATCAGCCTGCAACTGCTCGTTAGTGTGCAATGCTCCAGCTAATTAATACATCACCAGGAGAGCCCGCCAGAGTAAGGAGATTGAGCAAGTGCATTCCAGAGGCATTTCTCAGCCCTTCAGTAAATCAAAAATAAAAATGTGTGTGTGTGTGTGTGCGCACGCGTGTATGTGTGTGTTTCTATCTGTCGAAAAATGCTTAGCCTACACCATGCAAACATCCTTCTTTAAACTGGAAAACCCCCTGAAGAAGTGCAGCTCATAATGGGAGGAGTTTGATAGAGACAGACATACAGACATTGATGCAATCATTGTGAAAACACAGCCACAGCCAGAAATATATACAGCACTTAGCATTTTCCAAGCATATCAGAAGCATTAACTAATTTATCCTCACAGGACTCCCATGCAGTAGGGGCCTGATCTAGCCGTTGCTGTTAACAGCAAAATTTCCTTTGATGTTAATGGTGCAAGATCATGCTCTAGATCAGGGATTCTCAAACTTCATTGCACTACAACCTCCCCTCTGACAACAAAAATTACTTCATGACCCCAGGAGAGGGGACTGAAGCCTGAGCCCGCCCAAGCCCCACTGCCCTGGGTGGGCGGGCCAAAGCCTGAACCCCACCACTCCGGGCAGTGAGGCCAAAGCTGAAGCTCACGGGTTTCAGCCCCAGGCAGGGGGCCTGCAACCTCGTCCCACCGCCCAGGACTGAAGCCCTCAGGCTTTGGCTTTGGTCCTGGGTAGTGGAGCTCAGGCTCCAGCCCCAGTCCCCACAAGTCTAAGCCAGCCCTGGTGACCCCATTCAAACAGTTTGAGAACCACGGCTCTAGATAATCATTATAATTTTACAGACGGAGAACAGAAAAACATAGGAACGGCCGTAGTGGGTCAGACCAGTTGTTCATGTAGCCAGTATCCTGTCTTCTGATAGCGGCCGGTATCAGATGCTTTAGAGGAACAAACAGAACAGGGCAATTTATCAAGTGATCCATCCCCAGCTTCTAGCAAATGGAGGAGAAGAGTTTACCTGATCTACTCACAGCTGCCAAAGATCAGTGACAAAAATGAGGGGTGGATGCAGTACAACTGCCTCATCGCACATCAAAATGTGAGATTTCTGAGCACAAGTTAAGTGCCAGTCTTTCTTCTGAGTAGTTCTATGCCTGGCTTAGCCGTATTTCCAGTCTGTTCAAACCTGTGCCTTGGGACAACTGGCTAGTTTCACCATATAATAATGGACAGATAATTTCCCCAAAACAATGTAATTCCTATCAGATGTTTATCTACCTTTGGTTCTCTAATAGCTCAAAATGCAATGAAGGAAAACTCAGACCAAGCAAACTGTTCACCATTCCATTCCGGAAGCCAGCTCAGTGCGAGGTGGTAACACAGCTGGGAAATGTTACACTTTATCTTACTGAAATGAATCAACACAGTTAGCAACTTCATTGCTGCAAGAATGAAAGATTTCCATTGCTGCTCATTGAGTCTGCAGAGATCAAACCAAAACTGTTCTCTGCTGCCTTTCTTTGCTGTTTAAGTGACAGCAGATATAGGATGACACTTTGTTAGCATAAGACAGTGGAGGTGGGCTTGGGGAAGGAAGTGACAGAGAGAGGAAAGTACATTGTGTGACATGGAAGAGCTCAGAGAAATGCTTCAGAGGCGCACGACACTCAGGCCTGGTCTACACTAGGCGTTTATGTCGAAGTTAGCGCCGTTACATCGAATTAACCCTGCACCCGTCCACACCGCGAAGGTATTTAGTTCGACATAGAGGTCTCTTTAATTCGACTTCTGTACTCCTCCCCGACGAGGGGAGTAGCGCTAAATTCGACATGGCCATGTCGAATTAGGCTAGGTGTGGATGGAAATCGACGCTAATAGCTCCAGGAGCTATCCCACAGTGCACCACTCTGTTGACGCTCTGGACAGCAGTAAGAGCTCGGATGTTCTGAACTGCCACACAGGAAAAGCCCCGGGAAAATTTGAATTTGAATTCCTTTTCCTGTCTGGCCAGTTTGAATCTCATTTCCTGTCTGGACATCGTGGCGAGCTCAGCAGCACTGGCAACGATGCAGAGCTCTCCAGCACTGATGGCAGTGCAATCTCAGAATAGAAAGAGGGCCCCAGCATGGACTGATCGGGAAGTCTTGGATCTCATCGCTGTGTGGGGCGATGAGTCCGTGCTTTCCGAGCTGCGATCCAAAAGACGGAATGCAAAGATCTATGAGAAGATCTCTAAAGACATGGCAGAGAGAGGATACAGCCGGGATGTAACGCAGTGCCGCGTGAAAATCAAGGAGCTGAGGCAAGGCTACCAGAAGACCAAAGAGGCAAACGGACGCTCCGGATCCCATCCCCAGACATCCCGTTTCTACGAGGCACTGCATTCCATCCTCGGTGCGGCCGCCACCACTACCCCACCACTGACTGTGGACTCTGAGGATGGGATAGTGTCCACGGCCGGATCCTCGGACATGTTAGCGGACGGGGAAGATGAGGAAGGAGATGAGGAGGACGAGGCAGTCGACAGCGCTCACAACGCTGATTTCCCCGACAGCCAGGATCTCTTCATCACCCTTACAGAGATCCCCTACCAACCCTCCCCAGCCGTTACCCCGGACACAGAATCTGGTGAAGGATCATCCAGTAAGTGTTGTAAACATCTAAACATTTATTTGTAACAGAACATGATTATTAACAATTTAAAAAATGGGTTTCTCATGATTAGTTTGATTAACTTAACGGTTCAGTCATGGGCAGTGCAACTATTTGAAAAAAATCTAGCAATGTCCGGTTTTGCATGATTGTCCTGCCCAAGCCGCTCTACTGTTTAGTCCCTGCTACTGCAGCTACAGTAAGATGCGGTCTATATGTCCGGGGATGGAGCAGAAATCCTCCGGGGACATCTCAAGGAAGCTCTCCTGCAGGTAATTTGAAATCCGCTGCATTAGGTTCTTGGGGAGAGCGGCCTTATTGGGTCCTCCGTAGTAGGACACGTTGCCGCGCCACGAGACTAGCAAGTACTCCGGAATCATTGCTTGGCACAGCATGGCGGCATACGGCCCTGGTCTTTGAAGGCTTTCCCGGAGCATTCTCTGTCTGTCGCTCTCAGAGATCCTCATGAGGGTGATGTCGCTCATGATGACCTGCTTTGAATGAGGTAGGGGAATGTTAGTGTTGGGACTGCTTTACCGTTCCTTTACAGAACTGTAACCGCTGGTTTGCAGCCACGCGGTGGAGGCGGGAGAGGGTCAGCCGAAAGGGATCGTTCCCGGGGACAGCCGCGAGGGTGTGGGACAGGAGCAGACTTCCTGCTTGCCGGATTGCTGGCAGCAGGGACCGACATTGATTTCAATGTGAAATGAGGCCATTGCTAATATTAAAGTTTTAAGCTGCCACGAATCTACGGCTTACCATGTCTGCGTGCAAGAGCAATTCCGTTGTCCTGACAGGGTTCTCAAAAGTGCTCTGCAAAACCCCAGACACTGAATGCGAAGGCCGAGAATTCGACCTTGTGCTGAGTGCGCATGTGATAGGTGCTGTGCATGGTCCTGTTCACAGAGAAAGACTATGTTCTTTGTTCACAACTACATTTATCTTTCTGAGGAATTCACTCCCTTTTTCCCATTCCCACAGCCCCATCTGCGACTGTCTCACAACCTAGCCTGTCATCACACTCCCAGAGGCTAGGGAGGATTAGGCATAAGAAGAAGAGGACACGGGAGGACATGTTCTCAGAGCTTATAGCCTGCTCCCGAGCCCAGGCAGCACAGCAGACCCAGTGGCGGGAGAACTTGTCCCAAATGCACCAAGCCAACATGGATCGGGAGGAGAGGTGGCGTCAGGAAGACCAGCAGGCGACTCAAACCCTGCTTGGACTACTGAGGGAGCAAACGGACACGCTCCGGCGCCTTGTGGATGTTCTGCAGGAACGGAGGCAGGAGGACAGAGCCCCGCTGCAGTCCATCTCTAACCGCCCTCCCCCGCCACCAAGTCCCATACTCCCTTCACCCAAAGTGCACAGAAGGAGAGGCGGCAGAGTCCCTGCTAACTCTCACTCCACCCCTGCAGAGAGCTCGAGCAGCAGAAGGCTCTCATTCCCCAAAGTTTGACAAGTTCTTTCCTTCCCGCCTGACACAAGCCCCCGTCCAAGTTTCACTTCCCAGTCCCATGTGTAGTTGATAATAAAAAATATGTTTCTGTTAACTACTGTTTCCATCATGTTCTTTTGGAGGAGGGGGGGGAAAGGGGGTTGGTAATTGGACAGGACAGTCACCTTTGGCAGGGTACATAGTCGGGGGCAGGCACAGCAGCAGGGCACATACATAGTGCAGTGATGCAGTGACTACTTACCCTGGTTAGTCTGGGAGGTTCTTTTCATGTTATGTGGTGGGGGGTGGGTTGCTCTGTGACTTTGTGTCAGGGGAGGGCAGTTAGAGATCTTAAGCGGCGGTCCTTAGGCAGGATCACAGAGCCACACAGCAGGGGATCTGTAACCGTCCCACCCCTGCCACAAACTCACATAGACCCCCCATACACACAGTCCCTATCAGGAGGGGTGACAGGCTCCGTTGAAAGAACCATCCCACCGCAGCGGAGCCTGTCAGTCCTTGAGTTTAGAAGCTGCATTCGCGCGACTACACTACACCCGCTCCGCACCACAGTCTGCGTCCCAGTTTTAAAAAATTCCCGCGAAAACAGTATTAAAGAAAACGGTGTGCTTTAACAAAGTAGAACTATTTTTATTTTGAAACGTGTGTTGGAAGTGGGGTGAAGGCTTCTCTGTACACAAAATTAGAAAGTCACAGGTTACCCTGCTCACTCAGGAACTTTGCTTTCAAAGCCTCCCGGATGCACAGCGCTTCCCGCTGGTCTCTTCTAATCGCCCGGCTGTCTGGCTGTGAGTAATCAGCAGCCAGGCTAATTTCCTCAACCTCCCACCCCGCCATAAAGGTCTCCCCCTTGCTCTCACAGAGATTGTGGAGCACACAGCAAGCTGCTATAACAATGGGGATATTGGTTTCGCTGAGATCACAGCGAGTCAGCAAGCTTCTCCATCTCCCCTTGAGACGTCCAAAAGCACACTCCACCACCATTCTGCACTTGCTCAGCCGGTAGTTGAAGAGTTCTTTTTCAGTGTCCAGGGCACCTGTATAGGGCTTCATGAGCCAGGGCATTAGCGGGTAGGCTGGGTCCCCGAGGATGACTATAGGCATCTCCACATCCCCAACAGTTATTTTGTGGTCCGGGAAGTAAATACCTTGCTGCAGCCGTCTAAACAGACCAGAGTTCCTGAAAACACGAGCGTCATGAACCTTGCCCGGCCATCCGACATTGATGTTGGTAAAACGTCCCCTGTGGTCCACCAGTGCTTGCAGCACCATGGAAAAGTAGCCCTTTCTGTTAATGTACTGGCTGGCCTGGTGGTCCGGTGCCAGGATAGGGATGTGAGTTCCATCTATGGCCCCACCGCAGTTTGGGAATCCCATCGCTGCGAAGCCATCTATGATCGCCTCCAAGTTTCCCAGGGTCACTACCTTTGGCAGCAGTACATCAACGATTGCCTTGGCTACTTGCATCACAACAACCCCCACGGTAGATTTGCCCACCCCAAACTGGCTCGCGACTGACCGGTAGCTGTCAGGCGTTGCAAGCTTCCAGAGGGCTATGGCCACTCGCTTCTGGACAGTCAGGGCTGGTCGCATCCGGGTGTCATTGCGCTTCAGGGCAGGGGACAGCAACTCACAAAGTTCAAGGAAAGTTCCCTTCCGCATGCGGAAGTTTCGCAGCCACTGTGATTCATCCCAGACCTGCAGCACTATGCGGTCCCACCACTCAGTGCTTGTTTCCCGTGCCCAGAATCGCCGTTTCACAGCATCAACATGACCCATTGCCACCGTGATGTCCTCGGCGCTGGGTCCCCTGCTTTCTGAGAGGTCTGTGCTACTCTCAGACTTCAGGCCATCACCGCGTTGACGTAGCCTCCTCGCCTGACTTTTCTGCATCTGCCTCAGGGCAACCTGTATGATAAGCTGCGAGGCGTTGAGAGCGGCCACAACTGCAGCGATGGTTGCAGCGGGCTCCATGCTCACAGTGCTGTGGCGTCCGCGCTGTCAATGACTTGAAAAGTGCGCGAAATGATTTCCCGCCGGCGCTTTCAGGGAGGGAGGGAGGGCGGGAGTGATGGACGGATGACGACAGTTACCCAAAAGCACCCTGCCCCCTTTTTTTTTTACCCAGAAGGCATTTGCGGCTCCACCCAGAATTCCAATGGGCGGCGGGGACTCCGGGAACTGTGGGATAGCTGCCCTCAGTGCACCGCTTCCAATGTCGACGCTTTCCCCGTTAGTGTGGACTCACAAAGTCGAATTACTGTCCTTAGTGTGGACACACACGTTCGACTTTGCAATATCGATTCCAAATATTCGATTTAAGTAAAATCGAACTACTCTCGTAGTGTAGACAAGGCCTCAGTGTAAGACATAATCTTTACAATCTACCCTGTAAGCAGCATCTTTTATGGCAGTGAGTGTGTGAGGAAAAATAAAGTTATAATAGGTGGGGAAACAGGAAGAAAATGATTTAAAAATTCAAGTGCAATTAATTATATTATATAATAAAATAATACCTTTGATAAAATGCAATTTTATATATAAAAATCATTATCTATTTCAGGTGCTTCATGGCTGTGCGTCACACAATCTTTGATGCATTTATCCCCACAACACCCCTGTGACGTAGGACAGTGCTATTATCCCCATTTTACAGACAGGAACTGAGGCATAGAGACAAGCTAAGTGACTTGCCCATGGTCTCACAGGAAATCTGTGGCAGATCAGGATATTCAACCAGGGTCTTCTATGGCCCTGGCTAACACCCTAACCACGGGACTGCCCATCCTCACTAACATAAACACACACATTCATGATTGTATGACCCAAAACCTTGATGTAGACTGTATTAATAATATGTAATATTACATACTGTAAAATTAATGTACAGATAAATAGAACTGATAGTGCCATTTATGTCAATGGAGCAACACCAACTTATTCAAGTTCAGGATTCTGGCCCACAATTCTTGGAGAAAGATGGAAAGTGGGAATGAGCATAAAATAATTCAATCATTAATATTGTAATTGCCCCCAGAGGTCCCAGTCAGGCTTGAGGACCTATTGTGCTAGGCACTGTATAGACTCAAGACGAACATACAGTCTGTTCACTCAAGACCTTATACTCAATCGTATAAATATAGATCTAGACATAATAAGTCCCCATTTCGGAGCTCCTTGGGCAGGAAGTTGCTTGATCCCTTTACAGGGGATCACAGGTACAATATAAACTGCTACTAATAAAATACTTAGTAATGATAATATTGGCTACGGCACCCTGATCAATGGCTAACTAGCCATTAAATCTTTCTTGCCTTTTGATACGATTCGTGATTTGCTCTTTTGCCGGTTACCCAGCATGCAAAAAGAGAAATGAAGATTTTCTAAGCATTCCTATATGCCTATGAAAAACTAGGGGATACAAGAAAATCCTCTCCCCCACAATGATTTGGCTAACCCAGAACCTGTTCTATCCATAGCCCCTGTAAGTGCCGGAGGAAAGAAAACAAAAGTGCACATAGGAATACAGTATTGCACTTGGGCATGGGCAGTAACATGGAAAGTATTATGCCTCTTAACTACATAATACTTGGATGTCAAGCTTTCAGCTCCACTCAAGTCCCCATATAGCAATAACTTGCTGTCCCCCCCCCCCCATCCTCCCCACCCCTGCCTTAAAGAACATTATATTTTTTACTGATTCCCAAGGATAAGTTTTTCTTTGGAAAAGTGACTACACATGCAGTGAAGCCCTGGGGGAAACGCCTGTTAAGTAGGATATCCAGATAACACCATGGGTGGTTTCAGCATAAATCCTACCCCAGGGTTTTCAACCGTGTTCGAGGTCTCATCTGTATATTGTTATGCCCCGAGTAATGAAGGTGTATTTTGGGGTTAAAAAAGGGGGAGGGCATGGAAATAACTTTTTCAAAACCCTAACCCTAATATATGCACTTGCTGACGCTTGCCAAAAAATTCATCCCAAGGCAGACACCTGGCATGGAAATTTTCAGGCCAAATGGCTAAAGTTTGGCAAAATTATAAGCAACTAAAAACAGGGTCTGATGATGGGAAGTGGCAGGCAACCTTAACTATCTACTAGCTTTGCTTATAACAGATGTGCACCTTCTCTGTAATATCTCTGCAGGGGGATAAAGACAGGGTGGTATGTGTTTTAAGACTAAATACCCCCAACATTCCCTGCAGGCAACACTACATTACCCTTTGCATTCTTCTTCTGAGTCCAGGGCCACCACAGAGAAATCAGGAAGCAGCTTCTGTTTCAGCTCTATGTTCAATTCCCCTCAAGAGAACAGACTTTCTAACCGTATTGTTTATTTATATTACTGTTGCATCTAGAGGCCCCAACAAGCTAGGCATTGTACAAACACATAAGAGGGAGAGCTCCTGCCCCAAAGAGCTTATATAATCTTAACAGATAAGACAGAGTGAGAGGGAAAAGAGAGACACAGACTTGTCCAAGGAGACTCTGGAATAGAATTCAGGTCTCCAGAGTCTTAATCTGCTACCCTATGCAGTAGACTAGTCATGCTTTGAATCGTATTGCTTCTGCTGAGTGAGAGCGCGCACGCGTGTGTAAGTAGCAACCTAATAAAATGCTACCATGATTTTGTTACATATATTCTGCACAGCGCCTCAGGACACCTACATGCACCCTACTCACTGGAAACATTCAGACCTGGTGCAGGTTTCTTTATGCTGGGTCCAATCCTGGATAACGCTGAGCAGTCTCAACTCTCACCAAGCTCAGGCCCTCCAAAAGTTAGATATTTCCAGGAGTTCAAATGAGGAGCAAGAGAACCAGTCTGGATACAAACAACGCCGTACCAAACTCTGATCCAAAACTTGAACGGAATCTTACACTAAACATTTTGGAGATTAGAAAATACTTTGTTTCCTCATTAGCGTTTCATTTTCAGGTGCTTTTCTGGATGTGCCCAAATGGTGACAGGGAGGTTATTTTTTCTGGCTCAACCGGAGCTAGTAAATACACCTCTACCCCGATATAACGCGACCCAATATAACATGAATTCGGATATAACGCGGTAAAGCAGAGTTCCAGGGGGGGGGAGGGGGGCTGCGTGCTCTGGCGGATCAAAGCAAGTTCAATATAACGCAGCATCACCTATAACACGGTAAGATTTTTTGACTCCCGAGGACAGCGTTATATCGGGGTAGAGGTGTATTGGAAATTTCCTTGTTCTTGCAAAATTTCCACCCCACTTCCTCAGAGCCGAGGGGAGCATTCAGGTAAGAAAGTGTCTGTAGATTTGAGGTTCACATAAGCCTTGATGATTCAAAGTTCACCTGAAACTTTTAAATGTCTTAGGTTTCCTGTTACTCATATATAAAAAACAACAACAATGAAAAAGGCTGAAATAATGACAAAACAGAAAGAGCTAAAACAAGCATAGCAGTTCTTCCAGCCTGACAGGTTCAACAACCACACACAAACGCTCACAGACCCTTACCTGGTCCAATAACCCCCCCCACACACACACCCTTACCTTGTTCACAAGTCAGTCCCTGCACTGGAATGTGTAACATTAGCACACCAGTTGCATACATCACTAATCTGAGGGAAAGGTCACAGAAAAGTATGTGTCCGGCATTCACTTTGAAATACCCTATAAGGAGAAGTTTGTTTTTTGATCTCTTCCTCTCACCTCCTCCTCCTCCCCCCTTTCTTGCATTCACACCTTCAAGAGTTTAAAAAATATTCAGCTCTGATGAAGCATAAATCCCATTCCCTTGGTGATTAGGCTACATACAGAATATGCCTACTTTGGTTTGGCTTTTCAGCCAGGGAGGTATAGAGAATGATGACAGCTGTCTTGGCCAGAGGGTGTCTATACCAGAGTGATGCTAAGCAGGGAGTTGTGGCTGCAGCTGTTAGTTGGCAAAGAAACATGGATGAGGAAGGAAAAGATAGGCCTCTCTTCATTCCTGAGACTCAAGCAGCAGCATTGCTACCAGCTATTGAGCATCTACTAGTGACGAGCAAAACTCAAAAAGTTCTGAAATTGAGTTCAAGGGGCAGAAAAAAGGTTTGGATGATACAATACAGAATCCGTTCAAGCCCCAACCAGCAATCTGGGAAAATTAAACACCACCCCGGGATGCCTCTAAGAGGAAATACTTCCCCACTCGCAAACACTGAGCCTGAGTGTAGAAAAGAAACTTTTCATAAAAAGGAGGAAAGTAACCCAGCATTCACTTAGGAAAACGCCAGAAACAGGATCCATAACCATGATCAAAACACCCACCGCAGAGTACACTGGGCCCTGTCTTTTGCCTCAGGTTCTTAAGTCCGACAATCAAAAGTTCCTTTAACATGCCCCTCCCTTCTTCCTCCACCGCATCCCACTCATGGTTGTTGTCCTTGCTCAGTGAAGACCCAGAGTTCAGAGATGCATTCACATGAGTTCACCTCCCACCCGGGGATGGGGACAGAAGGCACCTGGCTCGCCCTGCTGGCCTCTCCACTTGCTGCACCAGCTGCTCTGACAGCCTCTTGCCATTCCACCAGCCGCCCGCCCGGGAGCGTCATTGCTAGTGCAGGCTGGGCAGTCTCCTTCACCAGAGACACTGTCCCATAGCAGGTCTAATGCTTAGACCTAGCTACCTGGTTCAGCTCTAGTGATCACTTAACAAAATCCTCTCAGTGGAGCCTACTCAGCTTTATCTACAGAGGAGAAGAGCAGGTCAAATTGTCTATGGCTTTTAGGCAGAGACCAACACCTGTCCCCACCCTCTCTCCCCCCCACACTGGTACCTGGCATCCAAACCCATCTTAGCAAGTTCAGCTCAGTTGAGGGTGACCCAGCTAAATCAGTGCAGGTTAAGTACGGTTCTGCTACCCTTTACTCATACAATAAGGCAGGGGTTCTCAAACTTTTTGTATTGGGCAACCCCTTTCACACAAGTCACTGAGTGCAACCACCCCCGCTTATAAATTATAAACACATTTTTTTATATTTAATACTATTTAAAATGCTAAATTTATAACACTATTGTTTAAAATGAATAGATCTTTTCTCACCGCTTTTCAATTAAGACTAAAACGCATGTTTATTGAATTATTATTATAAGCAGAAAAGGTTTTTTTTTTAACTAGTTACCATTTACTACTGGGGGGTGCAAAGAAACTTTGTCAATATCACTTTTCACAGCAGACTTAGCACCCCATGACCACCCTTATTTCTGCGCTGCTGGCGGTGGTGCTGCCTTCAGAGCTGGGTGGCCGAAGAGCAGTGGCTGCTGGCCAGGCACCCAGCTCTGAAGGCAGCGCCGCTGCCAACAGCAGTGCAGAACTGCAGAAGTAAGGGTGACAATGCTATCCCATGGCCAGTAGTGAGCTGGAGCCGGTTCGCACGAACCGGTTGTTAAATTTAGAAGCCAGTGTAGAACCGGTTGTAAAGGGACCGGTGGGTGGGCAAACTCCGGTCCGCGGGCCACATCCAGCCCGCAGGACCATCCTGTCTGGCCCGCCTGAGCTCCCAGCTGGGGAGGCTCCCCCGGCCCCCCCCCCCCCCCCCCCCCCCCCCCCCCCCCGCAGAGCCCCAGCGCACCACGCCGCCAGCGCCAGCGCTCTAGGCAGCTCCTGCTGCTTTGAGCAGCATGGTAAGGGGGCCAGGGCTGGGAGGAGGGGTTGGATAAGGGGCAGGGAGCGGTTGGAGGGGACAGAGATTCTGGGGGGGTGGTCAGGGGATGGGGAACGGAGGGGTGGATGGGGATGGGGTCATGGGGGGGGCAGTAGGGTGGGGGGTCTCGGGAGGGGGTGGTCAGGGGACAAGGAGCAGGGGGGTTGATGGGTTGCGGGTTCTGAGGGGGGCAACCTTTGGCAACACAACTCTGTGTGCTGGACACCTAGGCAGAATAGGTGTGTTCATTTAAATACAGTCTGGTCCTGAAGCCTTCCCCTCCCCACCTCAGCTCATCCCTAATTGTCAGGAGAGAGCTCATTCAGACCTTGCTTACAAACAGGATTAACATGTCCTCTCGGCTCCTGCATAGATATCTGAGTGTCTGCTGCTGGGACAGTTGGTCAGTTTGACCGTGTGCTTGATTGCTTGCTTGTTTGTTTGAAAAGTGTGAATTGGGAGTGCTTTGTTCCAGCTGGGCCTTGAGTG
Source organism: Trachemys scripta elegans (assembly GCF_013100865.1). Taxonomy (NCBI): domain Eukaryota; kingdom Metazoa; phylum Chordata; order Testudines; family Emydidae; genus Trachemys; species Trachemys scripta. The sequence goes on along the minus strand of NC_048303.1, from coordinate 9,235,308 downwards.
GGCCTGACTGGTATATAAGGGCAGTCAGCAGCGAACCAGCTGAGCGGCGAACAGCAGAGGCTAACAGCGGGAGTTCACCTAGGGAGAGCGCACTGAGGCTTTCATCTGCAGGTTTCTCCGAGTAGTTCCTGCAACAGTTGAGGAAGCTCCTAAGAGGACGGTGATATGGAAGGTGAGCGATCAGCTGTTGTAACCTGCACAGGTTGTGCCATGTTTGTCTTTCTTCCGCAGGACAGAAGCGACTTTGTCTGCACAAAGTGCAAGCTGGTCTCCATATTGGAGGAGAAGGTTCGAGGGCTGGAGAAACAAGTATCAACTCTGCGTTGCATAAGGGAAAATGAAGATTTCCTGGACAGACGTCAGGAGATGCTTCTACGGCCACAATGTTCTGAAGATTCAGAGCAGGCACAGCAGGGACAGAAGGATTGTGAGGAGGTTTGGCAGCATGTGACCTCCAGAAGAAGAAAGAGGAGCGTCCATGCACCAGCAATGGAGATACAGGTGAGGAATCGTTTCCATGTTCTCTCTACAGGTGCTAATGCGGAGAGTGGACTAGATGGCCCATCTGAGGGAAGGGAGCAGAAGGAGACTCCACCGATTGGAACGCAAAAGATGCACTGTCCTAGGGATGGGGGTTCCACGACCACCACTCCCAAGAGGAGGAGGAGGGTGGTGGTGGTCGGGGACTCCCTCCTCAGGGGGACTGAGTCATCTATCTGCCGCCCTGACCGGGAAAACCGAGAGGTCTGCTGCTTGCCTGGAGCTAGGATACACGATGTGACGGAGAGACTGCCGAGACTCATCAAGCCCTCGGATCGCTACCCCTTCCTGCTTCTCCACGTGGGCACCAATGATACTGCCAAGAATGACCTTGAGCGGATCACTGCAGACTACGTGGCTCTGGGAAGAAGGATAAAGGAGTTTGAGGCGCAAGTGGTGTTCTCGTCCATCCTCCCTGTGCAAGGAAAAGGCCGGGGTAGAGACCGTCGAATCGTGGAAGTCAACGAATGGCTACGCAGGTGGTGTCGGAGAGAAGGCTTTGGATTCTTCGACCATGGGATGGTGTTCCAAGAAGAAGGAGTGCTAGGCAGAGACGGGCTCCACCTAACGAAGAGAGGGAAGAGCATCTTCGCCAGCAGGCTGGCTAACCTAGTGAGGAGGGCTTTAAACTAGGTTCACCGGGGGAAGGAGACCAAAGCCCTGAGTTAAGTGGGGAAATGGGATCCTGGGAGGAAGCACAAGCAGGAGAGCGCAACAGGGGAGGACTCCTGTCTCATGCTGAGAAAGAGGGACGATCATTGAGTTATCTTAAGTGCCTATACACAAATGCAAGAAGCCTGGGAAACAAGCAGGGAGAACTGGAAGTCCTGGCACAGTCAGGGAACTATGATGTGATTGGAATAACAGAGACTTGGTGGGATAACTCACATGACTGGAGTACTGTCATGGATGGATATAAACTGTTCAGGAAGGACAGGCAGGGCAGAAAAGGTGGGGGAGTTGCGTTGTATGTAAGAGAGGAGTATGACTGCTCAGAGCTCCGGTATGATACTGCAGAAAAACCTGAGAGTCTCTGGATAAAGTTGAGAAGTGTGAGCAACAAGGGTGATGTCGTGGTTGGAGTCTGCTATAGACCATCAGACCAGGGGGATGAGGTGGACGAGGCTTTCTTCTGGCAACTAGCAGAAGTTGCTAGATCACAGGCCCTGGTTCTCATGGGAGACTTTAATCACCCTGATATCTGCTGGGAGAGCAATACAGCGGTGCACAGGCAATCCAGGAAATTTTTGGAAAGTGTAGGGGACAATTTCCTGGTGCAAGTGCTGGAGGAACCAACTAGGGGCAAAGCTTTTCTTGACCTGCTGCTCACAAACAGGGAAGAACTAGTAGGGGAAGCAAAAGTGGATGGGAACCTGGGAGGCAGTGACCATGAGATGGTCGAGTTCAGGATCGTGACACAAGGAAGAAAGGAGAGCAGCAGAATACGGACCCTGGACTTCAGAAAAGCAGACTTTGACTCCCTCAGGGAACAGATGGGCAGGATCCCCTGGGAGAATAACATGAAGGGCAAAGGGGTCCAGGAGAGCTGGCTGTATTTTAAAGAATCCTTATTGAGGTTGCAGGAACAAACCATCCCGATGTGTAGAAAGAATAGTAAATATGGCAGGCGACCAGCTTGGCTAAACAGTGAAATCCTTGCTGATCTTAAACGCAAAAAAAGAGGCTTATAAGGAGTGGAAGATTGGACAAATGACCAGGGAGGAGTATAAAAATATTGCTCAGGCGTGCAGGAGTGAAATCAGGAAGGCCAAATCACACTTGGAGTTGCAGTTAGCAAGAGATGTTAAGAGTAACAAGAAGGGTTTCTTCAGGTATGTTAGCAACAAGAAGAAAATCAAGGAAAGTGTGGGCCCCTTACTGAATGAGGGAGGCAACCTAGTGACCGAGGATGTGGAAAAAGGTAATGTACTCAATTATTTTTTTGCCTCTGTCTTCACGCACACGGTCAGCTCCCAGATTGCTGCACTGGGCAGTACAGCATGGGGAGAAGGTGACCAACCCTCTGTGGAGAAAGAAGTGGTTCGGGACTATTTAGAAAAACTGGACGTGCACAAGTCCATGGGGCCGGATGCGCTGCATCCGAGGGTGCTAAAGGAGTTGGCGGGTGAGATTGCAGAGCCATTAGCCATTATTTTTGAAAACTCATGGCGATCGGGGGAGGTCCCAGATGACTGGAAAAAGGCTAATGTAGTGCCCATCTTTAAAAAAGGGAAGAAGGAGGATCCGGGGAACTACAGGCCAGTCAGCCTCACCTCAGTCCCTGGAAAAATCATGGAGCAGGTCCTCAAGGAATCAATTATGAAACATTTAGAGGACAGGAAAGTGATCAGGAACAGTCAGCATGGATTCACGAAGGGGAAGTCGTGCCTGACTAACCTAATTGCCTTCTATGATGAGATAACTGGCTCTGTGGATGAGGGGAAAGCAGTGGATGTCTTATTTCTTGACTTTAGCAAAGCTTTTGATACTGTTTCCCACAGTATTCTTGCCACCAAGTTAAAGAAGTATGGGCTGGATGAATGGACTGTAAGGTGGATAGAAAGCTGGCTAGATCGTCGGGCTCAACGGGTAGTGATCAATGGCTCCATGTCTAGTTGGCAGCTGGTTTCAAGTGGAGTGCCCCAAGGGTCGGTCCTGGGGCCGGTTTTGTTTAATATCTTTATTAATGATCTGGAGGATGGTGTGGACTGCACTCTCAGCAAGTTTGCAGATGACACTAAACTAGGAGGCGTGGTAGATACACTAGAGGGTAGGGATCGGATACAGAGGGACCTAGACAAATTAGAGGATTGGGCAGAAAAAAACCTGATGAGGTTCAACAAGGACAAGTGCAGAGTCCTGCACTTAGGACGGAAGAATCCCATGCACTGCTACAGACTAGGGACCGAATGGCTAGGTAGCAGTTCTGCTGAAAAGGACCTAGGGGTCACAGTGGACGAGAAGCTGGATATGAGTCAACAGTGTGCTCTTGTTGCCAAGAAGGCTAACGGCATTTTGGGCTGTATAAGTAGGGGCATTGCCAGCAGATCGAGGAACGTGATCGTTCCCCTTTATTCGACATTGGTGAGGCCTCATCTGGAATACTGTGTCCAGTTTTGGTCCCCACACTACAAGAAGGATGTGGAAAAATTGGAAAGAGTCCAGCGGAGGGCAACAAAAATGATTAGGGGTCTGGAGCACATGACTTATGAGGAGAGGCTGAGAGAACTGGGATTGTTTAGTCTCCAGAAGAGAAGAATGAGGGGGGATTTGATAGCAGCCTTCAACTACCTGAAGGGGGGTTCCAAAGAGGATGGAGCTCGGCTGTTCTCAGTGGTGGCAGATGACAGAACAAGGAGCAATGGTCTCAAGTTGCAGTGGGGGAGGTCCAGGTTGGATATCAGGAAAAACTATTTCACTAGGAGGGTGGTGAAACACTGGAATGCGTTACCTAGGGAGGTGGTGGAGTCTCCTTCCTTGGAGGTTTTTAAGGCCCGGCTTGACAAAGCCCTGGCTGGGATGATTTAGCTGGGAATTGGTCCTGCTTTGAGCAGGGGGTTGGACTAGATGACCTCTTGAGGTCCCTTCCAACTCTGATATTCTATGATTCTATGATTCTATGAGTTCACCTTGCCACAAGCTGTTTCAACTGGAACAAATAAAGAAACCGCCTCAAATTTAGTTGGGGATTGGTCCTGCTTTGATCAGGGGGTTGGATGACCTCCTAAGGTCCCTTCCAACCCTGATAGTCTATGATTCAAATCCTTAAAGTTAAGAAATGTCTCTTGATGGGTTACTCTCTTCTATAAATAGAAACATTCTCACCAGGGTTTCTCAAGACAGAATCTTGCTTGGAAAAGGTTGCTCCGGTTACAGTAATTAAGCCACAAGTGAAATGATTTGGACATGTTCAGAGGTCCACCTGTTTTTTCCCCCCACTTACAAAACCCACACTCAGTACAACCTTAAGACTAAATATGTCATTTGCAGTGCTGTTGTAGCAGGATATTAGAGAAACGAAGTGGACCAACTTGTTGGTGAAAGAGACAAGATTTTGAGCTACACAGAGTTCTTCTTCAGGTCCGATATTACCTCACTCACCTTGTCTCTAAGACTAAATGAACAGTGGCTGAAGTACCCTCTTACCTGTCACGCAAAATAAAGTAGTCCTAAAACTGTTGAGCATATTGTTGTATTCTGACCAACCACCTACCCTGAAGACAGCTGCATTTCAGTGCCAAGTGAAATGAAATGGGATCCTTCAGGATGAATGGTGTTATAAAAAAAGCAAATGACTATTTCATCAGGTTAAACTGCAGCCCGCAGACTAAGGACGAAGGCTGTTTGCATGTCATTTTGGCTTGCCAGGAGACCTGCCTCTATTGTTCTTATGTCCCTGCCATCTATTTGTAAATGAGCTTGGTCCTGAAGAAGAGAATCTAAATTACACTCAAAAGCAGTATTGCTCCTTGACATTGCAATATGCCATCAGAATAACACTGGCAGTGCTTTGCAGTAAACTGATTCCTAGGTAACTGCTCTGAGTTCTCCATACCCCAAACGGCTTTTGATTTGATGTTCTGGCGCAGAGCTAATCTAAGAGAGGATCAGAAACTCAACGCTATTGACAGCAGTGACAGAAGTGTCTCAGTGTGACAGCTGATTGAGCTGATCACGTTTCACTGACAAACTCAATGGCCCCAGTAAATCGAGTGAAAGTCAATACAGACAGTTCCTCCTCCGGCCACGCGGAAGTGGGGGTTGGTGGTTCCTCCCAACCTTGTGCCGCTCCACTAGCCCTGACGGGGTCCCCTGACTGGAACAACCGATTGTGGCCAACTAACTGCAGCCCACACAGCTGCGTGCAGCGGAAAAAGGATGTTCATAACTATAACCGGCACTGAGGTGAGCCATCATTAAAGAGCAGCTGATCCCTTCAAGAGGACATGGAAACACATTCTATTTAGAGTCCATTCTGCCTATAAATAATGTGCTTTCTCTCTCTCTCTCTCTCTCTTTTTAACTCAGGAACTTTTGCACAAGACCGGGATCTTTTTCCTTCCCCCCTAAAGATTTTATCCCTCTCTTGTGCTCTAACCACTAGCCGGCGCTCCCAGTGCTATATTTGCACACCCTACTGATTTCAAGCAATGGTCACATAGCAAAGCAGTAGGGGAAAAAACAAATACTGAGCTTGATTCTCCTCAGACATTCCCTGATGTAAATCAAGAGTAAGTATATGGAAATGAACAAAACTGCACTGGTGCAAAACTGATGTGAGAGGAGAATCAGGCTCACTATATAGGACAATCCACTATTGGCCATGGGCAAGGAGAAGATTAATTCAACGATCTCTCTAATTTCTAAGCAGCTTTTGGTATCTGACAGCTCAAAGTATTCCTAGGTTGGCCCAATACCAACAAAAGACAACTTTCTAACAGTGGACTAAGAAACAGACATGGGGAATTTGAAGTTGTGATGAAATGGTTCAGGGATAAGAATGTATGGTCAGGAACATGTGGGGACTACCATTTGCAAGCGGAATTCATATGGGTTACCACTACCAACGCTGAAGTGTGAGGTTGGCATGGTTTCCGTCTCTCAGATTTCAACACAGTTTATTTTTATAGAGACAGCATCCTCGTGCGAAGTATTGGCAAATGCACTACCATGGGGGTGGGGGGCAATGAGAGGGGACGTCTTACAGAGGGCACGGAAAACCTTCCCACCCGCGGAAATGGAGAGATGAGTGACAGCAATAGAGCTCTGGGAAAGAAAAGCAATAAGCTAATAGTGACAGACGGCCCGGCACAAATATCACTGGTAAAGGGGAAAGGAAGATGCAGGAATGGAGAGAAGGGAAAGGTGTTTAGTGGGTAACAGGTAGTGTCAGGGCAAGAGTTAAAGACAGAAAGTGGCTGGAGGGGAGAGCCCATACCCAGAAGACAGGGCAGCACAAATAAAACATGTAACCTCAACTGCAGGGAGCCATGACAAGGGAACAGAGAAATCAGAGACAACACCATCTATGGTTTTTCCCCCTAAACCCTCAGTGCATGCAACTGGCAAGCATCATCTCTCCTAACCTGTACAGCAAATGGCTGGGGTCACAGAAGCTACACTGTCCAGCCTGGTTTAAAGGAGATTCACTTGATTATTACCACCCCCCCTCCCCCCCCCCCCCCCCCCCCAAAAAAGTAATGCTATGATGCCACGATCAACATGTATATTAGCTGTCAACTCTGCTCCCAATGCTGCTTGCTGGCAGCTCAATATCTTTTAGCTAAGCAACCTGTAGGCTTCCTGTCCCTCCAACGTGTGTGTTTCAGACCATCTGACCTCATCTAGACCAGACTGAGTGTGCTAAAAACAAAATTAATCCAGCACATTTTAATTGGCAGCTATTTTCCAAAGTTTAAATTGGGCCTCTCTCAATTTCCACTCTGCACTTTATATATTTTGTCTGCTACAAAAGCTGAGTGTTCTATATTCCATTCCAATTCATATTTTATTAACTTTTCAGGAAAGCTACCTCCTACGCAGTTAACGTTTTTGATCCAAAGTTAGCTGGTGAAAAGCTATTAATAGATTGGTCATGGGAAAAAAAACAGGTGGGAAATGCTGGGGGAGGAAAAAGCAAAGGTTAGAATAACTCCATAGCCAAGAGAGCAAAGCTTGTCTTTCTCTTGCGGCCACCCAGTATAGCTAGACCTAAAACTCTTTACAGCAGTGTAATTCAGAGTCCAGAGGTGAGTCTGAAAAGTAATAACTGAGTTTAATAAGAGCTTAACTACATTGCAAACTGATGAGAGAAAGCACTGGACTCCCATCCAACTCCACTCCCAAACTCAGCAGCAGGGCATCATGTGACAGCAAACCCAGCTAATGAAACACCAGGCCACTCGCATGACATTACGGGAACAAACGCTTATTGGCTGGGCATGCTTAGAAGGCACTTTTGTCCATCAGATGCACAAATTAAACATTTTGTGGTATTTGAGAGACCAGTAAAGTGCTTCCCGGTATGTAAGTGCTTTCCCCCCAGGAAACATCACCGCCTCTTAAGAAGAGTACTTAATTAGTTCAATGTGCCGAATCTCCAAATCTCTCATTAAGAGTTCCACTGAGCTGGCTAAGACAAGTCGCTACTGTTCATCACCAGGTGAGGAAGGGGAAATCCTTCTATCTAAGGTACTTCTGTAGTTCACAGCATCACAGCATCTGAGGACCTCAACATCTTTAATGGATTTACCCTCATAACACCCCCGTGAAGTAGAGTACTGCTATTATCCCCATTTTAGAGATGGGAACTGAGGCACAGGGAGGCTAAGGGTATGTCTACACTGCATCTGGGAGTGACCCTCCCAGGCCAGGTCCACAGACTTGTGGCAGTGGGGCTTGCACTAGTGTGCTAAAAATAAACGTGGCTCAGGCACCTGCCTGAGGCACAATATTAAAACACCGCAATGCTATTTTAAAGTCACTAGCCCAAGCCTCACTACCACAGGTCTGTGGACCCAGGCTGGGAGGACTGCTTTCAGACGCAGTGCAGACAAACAGAAAGTCTGTGGCAGAGAAGGGATCTGACCCCAGGTCTTCCATGGCTCAGGAACCACTGGACCATTCTTCCTTGTTGATGTGCAAGGTCTATTTTTTGAAGTTGAATGATGGGCTAATACAAGCTAGTGACAGACAGTAGAACAAGAAGTCCAGAAATCAGGCTAAATCCTGAAAAGCTAGGGAAGGAGAAAACCCATTCAATCATACCACTCGTTCTAATGCAGCATTCTTCCATACAGTTTGGTCCAGCTATCTTGGTCAGAAAAGCTGGGCATCACATTTAGCTCCGGCCTCTGTGAGGCCAACGGGTCTGTAACATGCAGGGTTGGGCTTTATTACCATCCTTTAACACTGTGATTATGTTGTTTGTATCCCAGCCTCTAGGAAGGAAGCAGAATGATTTATAATAGCACGGGGAAATGCGGACGGGGGAGGGGAAAGAGGAGGAAGACAGCAAAATCCAGTGCCCACCATGAAACATTTAAACCATAAACGTCTGCAGGGATACAGTCCTTCCCTGGAGTGTTGTTATTTTTTGCTGTAGAATTAAAAGGAAGGACTTTTCCTGGTGTCACCGAAGGCCATGGACGATAAACCCAAATGACAGGGCTTAAATTATGAATATGGGGAATTATAGATGAAGAGTAAAGCAGCTTATAGTGCCTCTTCCATTTGCTGTTTGGTGTGCTAGCTTCAGTACGGGATCTGAAAGGCCCTGTCCTAGTCCCCAGCAGCTTCCAGAAGGCAAAACTTACGGACAGTTTCTTAACCTAACAGCCTCTGTAAATCCTTCCAGGAGATAAAAATAAAGATATTGCAGGTTCTTATCAATAGAATATTCCACTGCTTTTGCAAGTGTAACCAGTGCACGAAAGTACCCGCCTCTCCATGGCCTTGGGCCATGTATCAACAGTCAGACCTGTGCAAAGTGTGTGTAAAACGACCATTCTGATTTGGTAGCCTGTTAGAGCCCAGAGTCCAGGGAATTACCTGTGTGCAGGTGCCTTCCTCCTTATGTATATGCAGAGCCTAGGGCCACTTACTCAGGCTGGATTCAAACCACTGTGCAATCAAAGTGGGATGTTTTCACAACACAAGTGGGTACATGGTTGCATGTGCATATTCCATGGCAGCCAGTAGGTGACGTAATACAGAGATTAAAAGCAAGGGCCAGGGAGTTTGGAGACTCAAGTTCTACTCCCATTGCCTACAGAGACTGTCAATTAGGCATGATAATACTTTGCAAAACACTTGGAGATGCTAGGATGAAACAGCCTCTATAACAAAGAGCAAACTATTCATTACCTTAGCTGCCCATGTCTGAAAGGTTGGTCCTATGTAAAAGAAAACTAATATTTGTAAAGCCATTTGATGACGGGAAGCCCTTTCAAAATGTAGGGCATTACTAAGCATAGTTATTTAATGTTTGTATTCACCTCTCCCAGCTGGGGCCCCCCGGAGCTAAATACTGTACAAACATGCAGTGAGAGTCCCTGCCCTGAAGAGCTTACATTCTTAAACAGACAAGAGGAGAACCAGAGACAGGTGAAGTGACTTGCCCAAGTTCACATACTAAGTCAGTACCAGAGCTAGAAAGAGAACACAGGTCTCCTGACTTCAGTCCAGTGCCCTACCTGCTATTCCATGCTGCCACCCCCAGTAAATTATTTTCTCTCTGTCAGGAGGGCTGATACATTTATTTATTTTCTATACAATGTTCACAAACAAAACTGTTAATATTAGATCGTATGTGCACCTAAGTCGCAGATGCTATAGCCGTTTTGTTCTAAACAGCATCCAGTCGTAGAACTAATTGACAACACTTAGGATGTTGTCTAGGAGCCGCGGCAGAATGATCTCATTATATCAGTGCCTAGTAGCGTTGCTTTAGTTAAGAGAATTTGTCTCACACTGAGGTCTATTAGACAGTAGAACAGCCTCCCAGGAGAACTTCTGGAAGGGTCATCATCTGAGTCATTCAAAACGAAGATGAATAAAGGGCTAGAATGTACAATATGTACTGTCGGAAATAATTCTGCACTGGCCAGGTGGATGATCTAATAGGGCCTTTTTCCTTTCTAAGCACAGTGGTTTTATGATTGGACATTCTGCGCATGCCAATTGACGTTGGTTATATAGGTTACAATTTCAGGTGGGTGAACTGGGGAGATGTAGGGCCTGATTCTCCACTGAATTCCATCGTGTGTTGTCACTGACCCCTTGCACAAAGTGCGTGTAACATGGGTGCAAGATGCTACCAGTCTGATGGGGTAGCAATGTCTTTCACAGGTATAAATGACTACACAGAGTGCAAGGCGGTGGAATTTGGATGCTTATCCAGACTTTGAGGCTCCTCCCTGTCATCTGCAATCCTCCAACAGGTTCTCAATCCTCCAACTGTCTCTGAACAGGCTGCTCAGTTCAAATGTATCTTGGAGCACAGGCGATTTGAATTTATGAGGCAGCTGCAGTCCAGAAGAGAGGTCACCAGAGCTATTGACCCTACCATGACATTTTTAAACATCTGAGGAAGAGAGGACTATTGCAGGACATAGAAAGGAAGAAGGCTGTGGCCATAATGGGAATGGTGGACAGGGATGAAGAAAGGATGGTCCTTATACAAAAAGTTTCAGGTCTGGAAATGGCCCATGTTTGGGGAGAAGATTCTAGGGCCTCTTAGGGGAGTCTTTCTTGGGTATTGTTTATAGCAAAATATTTGCTTCTCAAAAAGGAGGGGCAGCATTGTTAAGTAGGACCAGAAAAAGAAGCAACCAAAATCTTACCCAACTCCCTTTTCTCACTCATGCTGTTTCCATATATGGTGCCAAGTTCAAATATGTTTTCATTGTGTTTTGATTGGCTGGCTTATCCTCCCTAGGAACTTGTTAATTGTTCAGAGAGTAAAATTGCACCGAGAGCTGCTCAGAAGCAGAGCCTTTCACCTCTGATTTACAACCACTTCATCAGTGCAAAAAGAAGAACAGGAGTACTTGTGGCATCTTAGAGACTAACAAATTTATTAGAGCATAAGCTTTCGTGGACTGCAGCCCACTTCTTCGGATGCATATAGAATGGGAACATATATTGAGGAGATATATATACACACATACAGAGAGCATAAACAGGTGGGAGTTGTCTTACCAACTCTACGAAGACAACAAAATAGTTATTAATACTCACTTGCATTCCTGAGCCTGATAATGAGACAGGACTTTCTCCTACTGCTTATGTTCCCTGGTACCATTCTTATAGGGGTTTGCATTTGACAGGTATAAGTAACCATTTCATATTCAAAATCTGATGGTGATGATGACAATAATTTTTTTTTTCTTTTCATTTAAGAAGTGCCTTTCATTCAGATGGATACCAACTCACTTTACAAACCAGTGAAATGAAACTATCTCCGGGATGGAACAAAGCAGCTATCAATGCAAAGCGACAGTACACAGCAATTGAGGATAGGAAGTGAAGACTAACATATCGCTGCTAAATCTTTGGGGGCATATAAAGTAGGCAGAATAAAATTTCCCAAATTAGAATTTGGACAAGATACTGTGCCGGATTAATACTCCTACTCTAGAGAAAAATGCCATGGTATCTTCAGTCCCTACAAATGGTCAGGATTGTAAGTTTTTCTTCTTATCTCAAGCAGGACAGCTCCCCAGAACACAATGGTAGAGCATCAGTTCAGAACTGACTTAGGGTACGTCTTCACTTACCGGAGGGTCCGGCGGCAGGCAATTGATGTTCTGGGATCGATCCCGGAAGTGCTCGCCGTCGACTCCGGTACTCCAGCTCGGCAAGAGGAGTACGCGGCATCGACGGGGGAGCCTTCCTGCCGCGTCTGGACCCGCGGTAAGTTCGGACTAAGGTACTTCGAATTCAGCTACATTATTAACGTAGCTGAATTTGCGTACCTTAGTCCGAAGTGGGGGCTTAGTGGGGACCAGGCCTTAGAAGAAAAAAGGGACATTAACCAAGTGCTATTTCTGGATGAGCTTCTGATCCTTTTCTCCCCCACGAGGATGAGACATTGTGAGGTATTTTCTTTTCCTGCAGAAAGAAAAACCACTCTCTACTACGCTATCTGGCACTTCATTGCCATCTGCTCTGAACTAATTTTACAGAAAACGCAACCCAGCCTGAAATGAGTAGAAATTAATAGAAGAACCAAGGCCTCTGTGGGGAACTCCTGAACTGAGTTCATGTAGAAGACCACTCCTATATACTGAGCAATAAGAGGGAATAGGTGAGTGTAATGACCAATGGCCTTGCATGAACAGAGATGGATCCTCAATGTCATACAAACCAATGCAGCTGAACTAGTACACAACATCCAAACAATTCAGCGACACCTTTCTTTTCTTTGGTGATGGAAGCCTAGAAAAACTCTTCCATAATATTCCCCCCTCAAAAAGTCTTTAGGCCTGAAGAATGGGGAATAATTCAAGCAGCTTCAATGTCACCACTACGCTAAAAAACAGATTCTTAGCAGGTTAGGATTTTGGAGATGACTTTGGGAGAGGCAGTTAGCAAATCTATTGTTCATGCTGCAAGATTATCTTGTCCCAAAATCAAAAGCACTGAGGATTATGGGAGCTTCCTCTGCTATTTCAAACTCTCTCCCAGAAACACTTTCCTAAATTATTTTGGCTTTGTGGATCCCAGCTTTCCCCCCGCTCACACCATGTGGTTCTCAGTAGCATTAGCCAAAATAATCATACCCAGTAAATAGAAAAGCACCAAGGCCCAACATAGAAATTCAAAAGCCCATTTTAAGTAACACCAATTAATGGAAAGCATCATTTAGTGTCAGGAACAATTTTTAAAAGTATCACACAGTGAGGTATTTTGGAGAGCTGGTATTTTGATATCTAAAGATGGATAATGGGATCAGCACATTGGCGGAGTTTCTTTGCATAGATTTTAACTCCAGAAGGGACCATTATGATCATCAAGCTGGTTCCCATTTATAACACATTTTTTTTATTTGTGGTGCCTTACTGCATGGACTGAATGAAACAATTCCCTCTCTATCCTTTGGTATTTATACCCATCATTCTGCATGTTGGTTTAGTCCTTTTCCTTCCATGTTTTGAAAGTACTATTAAAAAGGTAGATTACAAAAAATGCGGGGGAGATGGGCCAGTGAGGGTCAGCAGCTCCAGATCTCCCAGCATGTGCCAGAAATTTCCACAGCTCCTTTGTTAACTTCAAGATCTTGAGCCAGAACACCAGGAATACTGATCGCCACCATCTCTAAAGAAGGAGTGCTTGAAGCACTCTGCCATAGCCTCCAGTCAGAAGAAGGCAGCTAATGGCACATCTACCTCAGCCCATTCCTAGTCTGTGTACTTCTAACATTTAAAAGAGGAGTGAAACGTCAAGTGCAGGGGCTCGATCCAGGTTTGTTCAGATGGATTCCAACTGTGCGATCCCTTGAACTTTTTGTGCTTTAGCGCTTCGCTTACTGACAAGCGGAAGAATGCAACCGAGAACCACCCAAGGCAGAGTCCCTAAAGCGCTGCCTGAACCCTGCGATGCACCTTTGCTAGATATGAGAATGCTGACTGCCAGGGAACACAGAGGTTCCAACACAGTTCAGAGTAGGCCAGTTAGCTATTTAAAGAGGTGGATTTATTTATATACTTCTTACCCATTCCACCCACCTCCCACCACACACACCTTTTTAAAGATGGGGAAATCACCAGTAGCCCAGAGGACGTAAAACTTGACAGCAGTTTACCAGATAATTTGTATTGGCCCTTTGTCTCTGCTGTTACTTTTATTTTTCAATAAACTCCTTCAACCATTAAACAATGTGACCCTCACAACAACTTTTGCAGAGATCAAAAGAGCAAGCAGGTTTACTCCCAATTTCTACTGTTCCCCTTCAGCTATTGAAGAGGTAAATGGAAACAAAGGATGTTTTTCTCATTCTTTTGCCTTTTTACCCTATGGGTTTTTCTCCAGGATTTCCATACAGGGAATGAAAGCTTTTTAAAAAGTAATTAAGGGTTTTCTTTTTTGTGTTATTTCAATTCAGTATATAAGTCACTGTCCTTTTGGTTAAACAATATCACATGAAGTCATTAATTGCAGTGTCACATCTTCTGAAAAGGAACCTGTAGTACTAGAAAACCTCAGTAAATATTAACTAAGTTATTGTCTGCTCTCAACAGGTCCCTGATGTGGCAACAGGGTAAACACAGTAGCATGCAACTAAAGCACCATTAAACTGTAGATGTTGAGGAAACAGCCTGCGGAAAAATAACACCTTCTCTGAACCTTTAATGTCAGGTACAAAACTGGTTAGTTTCTAAATTTACTAGATGCCCCCAAAGCCACAATTGCACAACTGAGGAAGAAGGCCATGCTGGTTAAAAACCCAATCTGCTTTAAAGGGGAAGGGAAGACAGTAAAAAATAATAATAATAATAATAAAATAATAATAAAATATAAAATAAAGAGAAAGTTGATAGTAATGAATACAAATTGCATCCGAAGAAGTGGGCTGTAGCCCACGAAAGCTTATGCTCTAATAAATTTGTTAGTCTCTAAGGTGCCACAAGTACTCCTGTTCTTTTTGCGGATACAGACTAACACAGCTGCTACTCTGAAACCTACAAATTAGAAGTTAGGAATCGTAGAAAACTCATACAGAAAACCAAGGGACACAATGAGAAATCTATTGCCAGCAGAGTTAAGGACAACAGGAAGGAACAAATTAGAAACACAACATATTAGGAACAAAAAAAATCCTGGCAATGGTACTGGGCCATTATTAGATGTAAATGGTAGAGTTATCAATAATAATGCAATAAAGGCATAAGTGTGCAATAAATATTTCTGTTCTGTATTTGAGGAAAAAACAGATTATATAGTTTCACCAGATGGTGACAACATTCTTTCCATTCCACTAGTATTTCTGGAGGACATTAAACAACACCTATTAAAGTCAGACATTTTTAAATCAGCAGTTCCAGATAACTTGCATCCAAGAGTTTTAAAAGAGCTGGCTGAGGAGCTCATTGGACCGTTAATGCTGATTTTCAATAAGTAAAGTCTTGGAGCACTGGGGAAGTTCCAGAAAACCGGAAGAAAGCTAATGTTGTGCTGAGGGTAAACAAGATGACCTGGGTAATTATAGGTCCGTCAGCCTGACATCAATCCCATGCAAGATAATAGAGCAGCTGATATGGAACTCGATTAATAAAGAACTAAAGAAGGGTAATGTAATTAATGCAAATTAACACAATTTCTCACAAGTAGACTCTGTCAAACTAACTTGATATCTTTTTTGGATGAGGTTACTAGTTTGGTTGATAAAGATAACAGTGTTGATGGAATAATACTTAGACTTCTGTGAGGCATTTGAGTTGGCACCGCATGACATTTTAATTGAAAAACTAGAACAATATAAAATTAACATGGCACAGTAAATGAATTAAAAACCAGCTGATACATCTCAAAACGTAACTGTAAACAGGGAATTGTTATTAAGTGGGTCTGTTTTCCAGAGGATCCCGTAGCAAACACTTCTTTGCCCTAGGCTATTTAACATTTTTATCTATGACCTGGAAGAAAACAAAGTCATCACTGATAAAGTTTGCAGATGACACAAAAATTGGGGGAATGGTAAATAGTGAAGAGGATGGCTTGGTAAACTGGGTACAAGCCAACAATATGTGTTTTAATGTGGCTAAATGTAAATGTATACATCTGGGAACAAAGAATGCAGGTCATACTTACAGGATGGGGGACTCTATCCTGGGAAACAGTGACTCTGAAAAAGATTTGGGGGTCATAGTGGATAATCAGCTGAACATGGAGCAGAACAAAAAGCAATGGTCTCAAGTTGCAGTGGGGGAAGTCTAGGTTGGATATTAGGAAACACTATTTCACTAGGAGGGTGGTGAAGCACTGGAATGCGTTACCTAGGGAGGTGGTGGAATCTCCATCCTTAGAGGTTTTTAAGCCCGGCTTGACAAAGCGCTGGCTGGGATGATTTAGCTGGTGTTGGTCCTGCTTTGAGCAGGGGGTTGGACTAGATGACCTCCTGAGGTTTCTTCCAACCCTGATATTCTATGATTCTATATATGATTCTGTGGCCAAAAAAGCTAATGGAATCCTGGGATGTATAGACAGGGGAATCTCAAGTAGGAACTGAGAGGCTATTTTATCTCTGTATTTGGCAGTGGTGCAGCTGCTGCTAGAATACTGTGTCCAGTTCTCGTGCCCACAAATCAAGAAGGATGTTGATAAATTGGAGAAGGTTCAGAGAAGAGCCATGAGAATGATTAAAGAATTAGAAACCGTGCCTTATAGTGATAAGCTAATTAGATTGAACTCCCTGAGTCTAACAAAGAAAAGGTTCAGGACTGACTTGATTACCTTTGTGCGGAACAAATATTTAATAAATGGGCTCTTCGATCTAGCAAAGGTATAACATGATCCAGTGTCAGGAAGTTGAAACTAAACAAATTCAGACTGTAAATAAGGCATACATTTTTGACAGTGAAGGTAATTAACCATTGGAAAAATTTACCAAAGATCATGGTGGAGTCTCCATTACTGACAATTTTTAAATCAAGATTGGATTTTTTTCCCCCTAAAAATCTGCTCTAGGAATTATTTTGGGGAAGTTCTATGGCCTGTGTTATACAGGAAGCCAGACTAGACGATCACAGTGGTCCCTTCTGGGCTTGGAATCCATGAATCCACAAGTCCTGGTAACGTTGACTGATGATGAATCATCAACATTTGCAATGCTGGAGAGTCGAGATTCTGCTCTCCGTGGTTTTGCCAAGCATAGACAACACAGGTGTGCCAGATTAGATGCTCCAATCCTATTGACCAGTGAAATCCTAAAGTAACATGACCAGTCTCATTGCCTCTTGCAGTCTATGAGGGAGACCTCCAAGGAGAATCCAGGATGCTTCATGAAGTATTTTTTATTGATGATTTAGTAGGTACTATTTTTCCAGCTGTGATGCATTCCCCAAGCATAATGTTAAGAGGCACTGAGGTGCTTTCTTTTGGATGAAGCATGAAACCCATGCCTTGACCACAGGTGGCCATTAAATATTCCATGGACATTTCCACAAGAGTGATTTCTTGGCTCAGTTCCAATGCAGGCAATCACACCCTGCCTATTCTCCTACAAAGCTTTCATGGGATACAGTTTTCTTCTTGGGGTTTAAAGTGAACCTAAAGAAGTAACAGATCTGTTATTGCCTGACGGTGGAATTTCATTTGTTTATAACCAAATTAGAGCATGTGGACAGATTTATAATGCCCCCAAACCAGTCACTGGCCTCACATCAGTGGTTCCTTTTTTTAGGCAGAGTCTATGACTCCGGCACTCCCAGCCCACTTGAAGCTGAATTCTCCTTCCCTTCCTGTCCAACTGTGTTGTGTAGTGTTGCCTGCTGTGTGCCATAGCTGCCTAGCTTCCAGCTTATAGGTGAGTTCACAGACTCTCTGAACTGCATCCAGAACCACAGGTTTGGTCGTGTTACCACAGCTCTGGGTGCTCTAGGTGCTGCAGTCGCATAGCTATGAAAGTGAGGTTGAATTGTATGGAGGAGGAATAGCAGGAGCTTGTCCTACAAGGATTCAAAGGCAACAATTTTTGAATTTGCAAGCCTTGGTCACTGCTTGAATTCACTTAAAGTTGGTAACAAATGATAGCTGTATAATGGCAGAGACATCCCAGTATTAGGAGTGTATCACACAAAAGAAAATTTGCAGGCCACTCACTTTCCAGTGATAGGTAAGAACGGCGTGTGCTCTTAAACAACTGCCACATTTTGCCTCAGATGTGGCTGCATTTCAATGGTAGGGCAATGACTTTGCAGTCTTGAAGCAGGTATAACTCGCTTGAAGTCAACAGGAATTTTAGCTTGTAAGATTGCAGGAATCAGGCACATAGTTTTTAAGTAGCTCTGGGATCCATCTGGATGAAAAAGAATGATGGACATTTAAAGTATTATTTCACAGTTTGTATGAGCATCCAACTCTTAATTCACTCCTTTGAGGAAATAAAACTCCCAAGAGACATTACCTAAAAGGAAGACACTTAGAGGAGGTAGAAAAAATCCACAAGGGAGGCAAGTCTGCTTCGTTTCTAGAATGTGTACCATGTGCGTTTATTTTTAATTTTGACCTGAGTTCCTCCACCTCCTGCCAGGAGTCCTGAGACCACATTGACAGTGTAACCAGAGCAGTAGCCCAACCATTCCCTAATTGCTATTACTTCTTAATAAAGAGCAGCACTTAGCCAAGGGATGAGGTTACTGTCGGAGGGCCATGATTAATAATGATTCATCTGATCCTTGCCAACATGAACTGGATCTACTATTCACTAAATAATTACTTTGCAGCCTGGATACTGTTTCCAGAGGAGCAGAGGAGGTGCACATTTATCATATTAAAACAAAAAAAAACCAAACAAACAGAGGGAAAGGAGGACCTCAGCTCTCAGTAGCGCTCACGCCAACACAAGCCATCAGGAAAGTCAAAGAAAGAGGAGCTTCAAGCTTCGTTGAGCTCCCACCAAGTCAGGAGAGGGGAATAAACAAACAAAAAAAGGCAGAGCTGTCTGCACTGGGACCATCTTTTGGCTCTGTGTTCACTCGCACCTAGTGCAACAGGGCTCTGGTCCATGCCTAGGGCAGCTACACCAGCGGCAGCTCCAGGCACCAGCGCTCCATCTGATTGAAAGCCATTTCCATTTGGTAGCCCATGTGACATAAGCTGGTGCTTCCAGTCCAGTTCTGGGAGCTGATCCAAAGCCCGCTGAAATCAATAGAAGTCAACTGGAGTCAACAGAAATACTAAGATCTGGCTTCTGGTGAATAAGGGGAAAATCCCAGCCCCATTGAAGTCAGTTGGCAGTTTTGCATTTGACTAAAATGGAGCCAAGATTTTACCCTTGGTGATTACATCATGGAAAACATCCACTCTGATTCCTTCCTCCTCCCCCCACCCTCACCTTGTTGCCAGTCCTAGAGAAGCAGCTATGGTCACAGAGATTAAACACACTTCTGTCCTATAGAAGTAGTGAGGCATATTGGAGGAGCAGTGACAAAAAAGCTTCTGCTACCCAATGTAACTATAAGATAGTTAAATAGCACGCTTTGTTCTCCGCTACAAAACCTCCATCAATGTTCTCAAGCCCTAAAATTCATTACTAAAAGGAAGGTGGGGTTGTTGGGCTTTTTTATTTTTTTTAAAAGAATTTAAATTTCCTCTGCTGGTTGCAGTCCAAAGCTTAATATTCTTTAAGCCTAGTTATTCCTACGTCCTTAAATATGCAATTATATATATTCACGCACAGTACTGTAGCATCGATGAACATGGGAACAAATTAAAGTTACATTTTGACTAAGGGATCAAGGAAAAAGATACAGTAAAGATAAATCTAGAAGATTAAAAAACAAACAAACAGAAGAATGTTTTACTTTTCACCAAAAAACCCAAGATGGACTCAAATAAAGCCCTCTTGGTTTTCCAGGAGCTAGTGTTTTGAATGACTAGCCTACAATCATAAGCCAGTGTTTGGCTTTCCAAGCCCATGTCACCATAGAAGTCTGTGTTTACCTACAAGTCCCAGGGGATCATTTATTAACTGGGCTGAGGTTCTATTCACAGGCAAATGTTCTCTTCTGCCACCTTACTCTCATGCACTAACTTCCTCTCCATCTATGTCCTGCCCCCTGATACCCTGACAGGGTCCTGTCAAGGCATGATGGATGCTCTGTGCAGCCCCTGGACCAAGCAGCAGCAAGACGATGCGAGCTGATCCAGCAGAAAGGGATACTTGGATGATCAACAAATCACAAGGCACCATAAATTAGATTTCTGAAACAAAGGCAATGAAAGGAGCAGAAGAGTTTGTCATGGTCCCAGAAAACATTAAAGGGAATAGGATTGCTCCAAAAACTATTGTCTACTCCATAATTCAAGTCTTGCTAAGCAGTGAGTTTTGTGCCCAACATGGAGTTTTGGTTATAAGTGGCATTTTACAAAGACTAACCGAAGAAACGTTTAGTTTTTGTGTGTAATCTCAGTTGAGAGAGCTTTGTTGCTTGACTAGCCCACTAAAGTAAATTGAGTTGTACAGGTAAATAACTGGTGGAAGTGAGATAAGAATCAGGCCTTTGTTTTTCTCTGTTTGGTTTAAATATTGCCCTGCTGTATGATTGTGCTGCGCCCTGAGAATCAGAAAGCTATACTGATTGGATGATAAAGAAAAGTGAAAATGACTAGTTGTACACGAGGAACAAAGTGCCAAAATAAACAGATAACATTGGTCAGAAGAACAAGATTTTATTTTTAAAATGTTGATTTTTAAGACTAATTGAAAGGCTTGATCCTGCAAGCACTTAAGCATATGAGTAACCTTACCAACATGAGAAGCCCCAGTGAACAGAATGGATCTATTCACATAAGTGAAATCACATATCTACTCATCTCTCTATAGGATCGGGCTCAGAAGTGTCATTATTATCTAGATCTGGTGAAAGTATTAGTTGCAAACCTTTTTTTCCTATGAATTCAGCCCTTTTTCTGTTGGCAACCTGTGCAGTTTTTCAATTTTGAACATTGTTTGAATAGTCGTCAGGAACATGCTTGACTCTACTGCCTGTTCACATGTTGTTTTAGTTATTTGATATTTGAAATTCACTATTTGAGTATGCAGTCATTAACCTAAGTGGCATGGCTCACTGTTTATAAACTACCTCCACCCAAACAAATTTTGTTTCATCTCTGAAATGGATTGGATTAAGCACCTCCTGGTTACAAGGCCAAAATAAAATGCTTAGTAACATTTACATGAAACAAACTCAGTTGTGCAATTAAATTAAAAGCAATGTGAACAGATCAAATCAAAGCCTGGGTTCCTCACTCAGAGCCAGAAGGTGATCCCCTTACTCACATTGCTGGAACTCTCCATGGGGTCCCATTGAAGTCAATAGGACCAATTTTAGAGTGAGGTGCTACTCAGTAATGGTGTCAGAACCTGGCTGGCTGTGAACAAATTTTTATACCGGGGGAGGGATAGCTCAGTGGTTTGAGCATTGGCCTGTTAAACCCAGGATTGTGAGTTCAATCCTTGAGGGGGCCACTTGGGGATCTGGGGCAAAATCAGTACTTGGTCCTGCTAGTGAAGGCAGGGGGCTGGACTTGATAACCTTTCAAGGTCCTTTCCAGTTCTAGGAGATGGGATATCTCCATTAACTACTTCACTAACTACACCATGCAACCAGCTCTATTAATAGTAACACAGATAAAGAATTTTGTTTTCAACAGGATTTCTATTTTGATGGTGTCCATTTAACGCAAGAACACATAACTAATAATGCATCTCCATCCTATTATGCAACCAGAAAGGTATTGTCTGAGACCAAACGTTGCACGCATTTAACCAACAATATTCTTTAAGTTAGGCAATGCCCTGATTGTATTTTTGCTATTAGAAAACAGAAGCTGTAAATAAATATAACAGATGGAAATCAATCAGGCCAGTGCATTCACAGTGCCTAACACAATGGAGCCCTGATCCTGCTTGGAGACCTCAACAAATGATAAATTAATAACATTAAGATAGCATTACTGGCAACCATTTGAAAGACCCCATTTGTGTTCAATATGGAAACAGAACTTTAAAAAATAATGAAATGTTCCCATGTTTTCCCCCCACTGACTACTCCTGGGGGAATTCTGAACCACTGTGCAATGCAGAATTTATGAAGAATTAATGTTCTGCGCAGAATTTCCTTTTTCCCTGCAGAACTGGTGCTGCAGAACTGCTGGCTACCACTAGGGTAGCCTTACAGGGCTAGACCTTACAGGGCCAAGCTCCCCAGCTTGCAAATAGAAAACACTTCTAGGGGGCGCGGGTCAGAGCTGGAGGGTTCCTGGTAGCTGCAGTTCCCGGCATGCCCTGAAGGAAGGAGGTGGTGTTCAAGAAATTCCATACAAACCCAGGACCCGGCATCAGGCTGTTTCTCCCTCTGGATCCCTCAGCTCCAGTGGGGGAAAGGTGCGAGTATCTGGGTTTGGGGGGAGAGGGTGCGGGTGTCTGAGTCAAGGGAATGTGGGCATCTGAGCCGGGGGACCCCACAGCTGGGCTCTGGGGGAGGGGGATACGGTTGTCTGGTCCTGCGACTGGGCTCGGGGGGAGGAGGGGATGGGACAGAGAAATAGGAACTAGGTTGTCATAGGGGTTTCTTTAACTCTCTACTCCAGGGGGAATCTTTTTTGTTGTCTGTATTGTTACAGACATAGCTGCTGACAGGTATTTTGAAATAAATTACCAAAATAATTGAAATTATATTGTGTTATTTTAACAAATCAAATATGCGGAATTTTAAAATATTGTGTGCAGAATTTTTTTTTGGTGCATAATTCCCCCAGAAGTATTAACCAAGTGAATGTGCATATTGACCAGCGTTTCTGATTTGCTTATGCAATTTGGCCTCTTCTACATTCATAACTCCTGATCAGTTTTTCATCTCCAGTGACCTTTCCCTATGAAAGATAACTCCAAAAAGATATCAGCACAATCCAGAACATCAGAAAACCCAACTCTTGCACTTGTGATAAGGGGGCAAGTACTGATGCCAACAGACTCAATCCTGCAGTCCTTATTTGTGAGAAGAGCCCTTTCACAAGGGATAAGGCCCAGTGAAGCCATGCAGAAAGGCAAGGAGATCATATGCAACCAAAACCTTCAGTTCTCACCACAGCCTCACATGTGCCTCCTTTGAAGAAAGAATTCCCTTGCTCCAAAGTGCCAAACAAAGACAGAAAAGGCAGATTTCTTTACCCATTTAATCATGTTAACAGGAGCAAGCCTATCATGTCAGTGAGCCCCGTTTTCAAACGTGAGTACCTCAAGTTAGGCACCTACGGGTATGTCAGTACTGGAGCTAGGATGCATAATTTCCAGCTTGAATAAACATATCTATGCTAGCTTGGATCAAGCTAATGTGCTAACAACAGAGTGTAACCACTGCGGCAAGAGTGGTGGGACAGGTTAATGGCACCCAAATACAATCCCATCCAAGACCATAGATACATACTGGGATGGCCAGCCCCTCCCACAGCCCATGCAGCACTTCTATTTTTAGCATGCTACCTAAATCAGTGCCAGCATGGGTATGTCTACTCTAGCTGGAAATTACACCAGCAGCTCCAGTGTAGTCGTACGCTAAGTCTGCATTTAGCTGCTTAGCACTCTGAATCAGCTGCACTTAGTTGTCAACAGAATGGAATGAGTTGCTAAATACAGATGTCGGAGTTGACTGCAGGCATCCAAGTTTGAAAACTGGGCCCAGTATAAAGGGGGATGATTCCTTGACAGGGATTCTATACCCCACATGCACTGAAGCACTGGTATCCACCATTGGATAAGAATCTCGGATGCTTTAAATAAATGTTTCTGCTTTGGACTAGCTTAAAAATGCTGGTCCAAAACCAAAGGTCAAAACAAGAGGATTCCCATGGGGAAGACCCCCTCCCCCTCATCCCCCCGCACTCAACACTTCTGGGAAAACCATGCTTTGATAAATGAGCTGCTTGACATACTCCCCTTCCTTGACATTAGTTTAGGATGCTGCTGCAATGAATTCACAAAATCCAAGCAGCCAGAGCCCTCACGTTGACCTGATTTGATTCTGAAAATCATCTGGATCCCTTTGGACCTTATCCAAAGCCTGTTTTTAGCTTACCAAATTAGACCTTCTGATAAATTACCATGGCAGCAAAGGCCTTAGTCTTGGCCAGAATGCTCCTTGAGATCAATTAGTGGCAAAACAGCTCACCTCCATACAACCCTTTCACGTTCTCTCCCTCTCTCATATTCACACAGACAGGCACCTCCTTTTCTGGCTTTGGCTATTTCTAGCAGAGAGAGAAACATTTCCAGCGCTTGCTGAATGACAGAGCGGGAATCAGCTTGCATGAATCTTGGGCGAGAGGATTTAGCATTGGGGGGTTATATGAGAAAAGGATATTGCAGCATTAAAGAGGTTAATGAGTTTAGCAAGGCGGAAACCCAATGCCCTAAGTGATGGGGAGGAGAGAGGGCACACTTAGAAGGAATTGCATCCATTCCTCAATGTCAGGCCACGGCAGAGAGGTGATCCCTTGGTGGTGATCATTACAAATAGGAAGATAAACTTCTGACCACCTCCTAAGCTTCTGGAACCCGTCTGCTGCTGTTAGGACACATGGCTCTGAACTTATTCTGCAGTCCCAAATTAGCGATCAATTTGATCTGATTCCAGGATCTCAAAAATTCCATGCGCGTCTGCAACTGGCTCTTCCTGGTGCCTTTCCAAACTCACCTGAAGTCAGGCCATTAGCAATGGAATGGCAGCACTTACCTGATTTCCTGTCCTGAGAGTTTCCAAACATCTGGGTGCCACTCTGAACCCACCCACTCAAATGTTGAGGTTCACACATCACTACTTACAACTGGTTATTTCATGCCTGTGGCTCCTCTGTATCTAAGCTATTTAAACCGCCCCAACACCACCATAAGTGAGTAGTACAATCTTTATTATATTTAGCCTCACAACATCCTGTGAAGTAGGGAGCTTCCATTATCTCCATTTTACAGATGGGGAACTGAAGCACAGAGAAGCCAGGTGACTTGCCCAGGAAGTCTGAGGTGGATCTGGGACTTGAACCTTCTTTTCTGAGGTCCTAGACTAATGTCCTGACCACTAGAACATCCTTCCTCTCTTCTACTTCATGCTTGCAGCCTGCCACTGAGACAGTTTAAGCTAATTTACCACAGTGATCCACTGCATTGCAATAGGTAGTCCAGTTCTCCACCCCACAGTCAATCTTTTATCCAGCAAGTTGTGGCAATCAGTTTCATTTCAGATACGTATATGAAAGGATCTAAGCACCTCACAAATGCTGAACGGTTTATCCTGTGATGTAGGGAGGTATTATTATCCCCATTTAACAGAGAGAAATTAAGTGACTTGTTCAAGGTCACACAGGAAGACAGTAGCAGAACCAGGAACTGAGCCCACATGTCATCAGATCCTTCCCCCCCACCACCACCCAGTACTCAAGCACTACGGCTTTTCCCTCACACTGCAAAGAAAACAAGAGCTATCTCCCTAAAGTGAGATCAACCCTATCTCCCTCTCCAGCTACTGATCCATCTCACAGACATTAAGGTCAGAAGGGACCATCATGATCATCTAGTCTGACATCCTGCACATTGCAGGCCACAGAAACTCACCCACCCACTCCTGTAATAGATCCCTAACTTCTGGCTGAGTTACTGAAGTCCTCAAATCATGGTTTAAAGACTTCAAGTTCCAGAGAATCCACCATTTACACTCGTTTAAACCTACATGTGACCCAGGCCCCGTGGGTCTCAGCCAATCTGACCTATGGGAAAATTCCTTCCTGACCCCAAATATGGCAATCAGTTAGGCCCTGAGCATGTGCGCAAGATTCACCAACCAGACACCTGGGAAAGAATTCTCTATAGTAACTCAGAGCCCTCCCCATCTAGTGTCCCGTCTCCAGCCATTGGGGATTTTTGTTACTGGCCGTTGCCGATGGTCCACATGCCATCGTAGGCAGTCCCATCATACCATCCCCTCCATAAACATAACAAGCTCAGTCTTGAAGTTAGGTAGGTTCCCCCCCCACTCCCTCCCACTTCCTTGGAAGGCTGTTCCCTTCTCTAAACTCACTGAAAGCACAGTCTACAACCATCACCTTGAGTCCTGATCCTTCCATTCTGTACTTCATCCCCCTTTCAGGGAATTAGGGTGCTTTTATCATCACATGTCTAACTTGGGGTTAGGTGCCGAATGTTAGGCAGCTATGTTTAAAAAAAAATGGTCCAACTTTTTAATGAGTTTTAACGCCCCTTTAAGACCAGGGGGAGGCCTTTCCGATTGAGGGCTGTCTCAGATTCATAAGCTACTAACGCTGGGAACCCAGAAATAAAGAAAACGGCTGCTGTTTGGATTAGTCTACCTGGAACCTGATCAGAAGAAAACATGCCTTAAGCAGTGCACGCTAATGCCTCATATTCCATTAAACATGCATGTGCAACTTCAGCTTATTCAAAGATCTGAAACAGAGCTCACTCGGGTGCTCAGGGTCAGTCTGTGTTTGTTTGTTTATTTGTATATTATTTTACAGTTTCCCCTTCCTAACATGCAGGAGTTTAAGAAATTAAATCATCTCCATGGGGATTTGTTGCTATTGTTCACCGCCTTCTTATTATTTCCCTCCTTCTTCTGCCCAGAGGTGCAGCCCTGGGCTCTGGACAATATTAGGGTGGGAGGGGAACCTTCCCTGGGATGATACAAATACTGTAACCTGGTTTCACAGGGGAATGGAGACATCCAGTAGTAATGTATAGAGCATTTTCATGTTCCACTGCCCGTTAAAAATAACAGGATTGTAGAAGAAAGAGAATGGCCTCTGAGACGTCATCTTAAAGGCCAAAGCTGTATCCTTCCCAGACACACCTGGGCAGTTTACATGGGACTCTGAGTTTTAGAAGCAGGTAGTCATGATCCTTAACTGGCACTGAGGTGAAAGTAAAATAAAAGGAAGAGCTTTATTCAGCCACTGGTTGCTAACCCACTTCTGCTTGGCCTCCGCAAATCTACACACAGAGCTCTCTCCAAACAGCCAACAAGCCAGCTTCTTGGTGGATAAGGGGTAGCCAGTGTTCCTGGGGAAATAATCGCCTACCCATTTACAGCACCTTTCTCCCCTCCAACCTGGGCTCCTCCAGCCTGGCCAATTTTACAGACTAAATAACAGGCTCAATTATTCAGACTGTGCTGGGGACAGCAGCTCATCAGTGGCCAATTTCAACATGCAGGCCCTGCGGTCAAGGAACACCAAACTGCTTAGAGTGGACATTAAATGAGAACCAGTTACAATTCACTTCACCCGAATAGTTTTGGCAAGCAGCGCGCATGCCCGGACAAATTACCGTCACTGGGGCAGCCCCAAAGGCTGCCCAGAGCCTC
The DNA here is from genome assembly GCF_013100865.1 of Trachemys scripta elegans. Lineage (NCBI taxonomy): Eukaryota > Metazoa > Chordata > Testudines > Emydidae > Trachemys > Trachemys scripta. Next base: position 9,208,171 of record NC_048303.1, on the reverse strand, counting down.
GTCATTGTCTTTCTTTTCAGAATGAGCCTGCTTAGAGCAGCCAAGCCCCGTTTAGAATAGTCAGACCTTACCCACATGCTATGCTATCAATGGGACTTTGCAAAGCTGTGCGTCTTTGTGTCCCTGGAGGTTAGGTCAGGATTAAGGCAGATCCAGGAGTCTCATAATAAAAAACAAGAAGGAGCTAAATCATATCACTGTGACTGCTGTTTATTTACCTTCCCAGGCTTAAAAACCACACACAAACACACACACACACGTTCCTGCAAACCCTGATCTCTAAACTGCAACTGAGTAAAAAAAAAAAAATCCCCCACTCTCTGCTCATGTTATGGTTATTGGTTCACATCAAGAACCTCTCTTCTACTTCAAGATCTTAGAGCCTTGTTGCTGCAGCTGAATACCTCAATTTCTTTCTATGACAAACCCCCAGCAGGATCTTCCTTTCAGAATGCTCCCCTTCCCCCCACCCACCCAAGGGTGGATTTCAGAAGCACTCTAATCCGCCCAAGTTGCGTAACAGACGCACTAAACAGAAACAACTCAGGACCAGCGCTGAGAGCTGCTAGAAAAGAGCTCAGCACACACATGCCCCTCGCCTGTCCAGTATGTTCTTCAACGCCCAAATGACACCAACAGCTAAGAGGATACTTCCTGCAGTATCTTTCACATCCACATGGTCAAGTTATTAGCATTAGGGTCTTTCTTAAGCCTACTCCAGCCTGGAATGACTGTAGTAGAGATAGGCCTGAACCAGACACATAGTGCGAGCATCCTATAACCTTGACGAAGTTCAGCTCTGGATCTGACCTGCTTGAGTCAAGTCACCTCTAATTAGAAGTGAGCAATGCACATCGGAACTACTAGGAATAAATGTGTCCCTATATAGCTGGTACATTCCCTCCCTCCCTGACAGCTGCCCCCCAGAACTAGACAAACCTCTGAGTAGCAAAGTTAAAATTCCTGCTCCAAGTGTAATTACAGCTGTAGCTATCATCCACCCACAGGCTATGCGGTATTTCCTTTAATCTAACAGATGCTGCTGCCTCAGTCTTTAAGGAAAGAGTTTCTGTCTAATAGAAGCATCACACAAAACACATCACATCTTCCTGCATAAGCACATACAAAACATGATAACTTGTGCAAGCACTCGAGTATTCCACCTGGAGAGAAACTTTACATTTCCACTGGAAACACTTCACACTGGCTTTTCCCTGGTGCCGTTGGCGAAAACTCCATCCTCTATACCAGCCATCTTCTTCAAAAAGCTTCGCCCTTAAAAAACTCTGCGTGGCTGCCCTTAAGAATTTGCCATCTCTTCCCTCCCTCTCCCTTACCCAAAGAAAATTGCCTTCTACGTGGGTGACACTCCTTTCCTGGATCCACTTGCCGGTGTTTGTGCCTACAAAAATACACTGATCGTTTTCACTCAGAAACTGGAAGCGTGTGAGAAAACTATTCCATTTTTTCAGTGACTTCACAAGTATGTGACTCCCTCTCATCAGATAGTCATAGATTGTAAAGCCAGAAGGGACCAGTAGATGATCTAATCTAACCTCCTGGGAATAGAATTTCACTCAGTTACCCCTATATTGAGACAAACAGGGGAATTTTTATGCACACCTTTAGGGTAGTATATGAAGGAAAAAGACAGAAGTAGTGCAAGTCACAATATCAAGTGGGAAAAAATCCATTTATATTAGCCTGCTAATACACTCTAAGCAACCACAAAGCTGCATACACCCTGTTTAGAACAATGAGATGCCGTCTTCCCTCAGTGCTTATATTTTTATCTTGTTTTGCCAATACGATCAACCCCGTCCTGAGAGAACTGTACCCAAGTGTCTCGCGTGAGACTCGGTGAGGTGGGGTGGGGGCTCGGAAGGGGAAGAAGGAGTGAATCCAAGGTGGAGGCAAGCAGCAGTACAACAGACAGCTGGTGTTTGGGTGGTGGTAAATCACCCTGAAATGAGCCTCTTCCCTCAGCTCAATGAGGCCTAAACAACAAAGGAAGGCACAGCTTGCAGCCGGACAGCCCGCTAGCCAACCACAGACACACATGACAGCTTCATTCAGGAGCCTGGAGTCAATACAAAAGCTTCGAAATCAATCCGACATCCTGCGACCTCAAACAATGCACCAAATCTTCTCAGAATTGGAGCCCCAAATGAGGGGACAGCATTCAAGGGAGATCAAACCGCAGGGCTGGCATTGAAAGGGACTAAGAAAAAGGAGAAGAATGTTCCCAGTTTATTAATGGTGTGGTCTGGCCTGCTGCATCCCAGCCACGATAGGCTACATTCATGAAAGGGCAGCGCTTTGCACATTTTATGTGGAGCACATGGACTCTTGGGGGAGGGAGGAGAGGAGGCAGGGGGCTTACATCTTCTAAATCAGGATGTGCCTTCCTGCTTAGCACCCTTGTCTTAATCAGAAATTCCCACTGTGTGAACCTCAAAGGCTGTTTTTTTCCCACTTGGTCTACTGCACACACACACACACACACTTGCCCCTCCCCAAACCTTGGCATTAAAGGGGAAAAACGTCCTTCACATCGAAAGCAGACAGGGACCTTCCAAGGGAAAGCCCAACATTTCACACTAATCAATCCCCTAGGCCATTCTTACCTTCCAAAAAATCTATTACAAAAGGCAGAAGCTTGGTTGTGTTGTGTGATTTTTGCTGGTGGGGATGGTATAGCTGATTATACCATACACACTTGCCTGCACCTGCACAATACAGAGCAGCTAGGCACACAAAATAGTGACACCAGACACAGTAAAAGTGGAATAGACTTTTAAGGCCTCTAACCTGCCCCCTCCAGACTGCTCCCTACAGTGTGCCCTCACCTCCAGCAACTGTCTACCAATTGTGACGCTGGTGGTGGCAACAAAAAGGCCATGCAAATCCTCTTTGGCAGATTTCCTCTAAAGGCAGGTGTGGAAACAGAATACACACACACAAAAAGATAAATATCATTTGCCAGGACTCTTGTCTGGGCCTGGGTAGTATGGAATTTTTTTTTTTTTTTTTGCAATCGTCTACTTGATATAATAACCTTTTAAATAGTCTCCCCCAGCCCCTTCAACAACAGCTAATTAAGTTAGAGCTTGGGTTGTAAATGCAGTGGTTGCATTTCATCCATTTTGAAAGGTTTGCGAGAAAAGGACAGAGATTTTCAAAGCAGTCTACAGGATTTAGACACATTTTCCACTCGGTTTTTACTGCTGGTGTGCCTAAGTCCAATCTGCTGTTGGAAATTTCATCCGTCTCATGTTCTTCCAATGGGCAATGCCGCTGGGAGTACTAGCTCTCAAAATGAAAGAAGTGTAAGTGCTGGTGTTGCATAGAAACCATATACCGCAGCAAAATGTTCCTCAGAACATCGGCGTCTCAATAAACTTTACTTTTGAGAGTCAGAAAATTCAGTGTTAGGGTTCCACAAACCATCTTAATCCCCACCTACCCTTCACGTCATGAGGGAAAGTGTTTACTATAAATATTACAATGACTTTAGAAACACTTGACACCATGGACAATGATGTCTCCAATCTCTCTTTTGTGGAGGAGGCAGTCCTCGCTTTCAATAAATATGTGCCACTGAGGTCGGAGGGCAATGGAGCCATAAAGAGAAGATGCACGAGGGGTTACTAGTGTGTATGTGGAAGGTGGATGAAGTAGACTGGGTTCTTTAGCTTTAGCAGAATGGAAAAATCATCCCTACATGGAAGGTAAGATTCAAGATGAGGTGGTCTCTGAACCATAATGGGAAAAGTCATGGTTCTTATCCTGAATATCAAGATATGTAGGTACAAGGCTAAGCTTAAGTTTCTTTGTGGAATAATAATGATCAATCCTTTAATTTCACATATTTCCTTTCATCAGACAACAGTGGTACTTTTTATTTAAGATGTATACATTATAATTCCAAACTTAACTCCATCTTAACTAATTCTTTGTGTGGAGAGATGGAGGAGGGAAATCTTCCATAGTGTTTTGTTTTAAATTTTGTTAAATTATTTAAATGGCATTCCGTCTTAAATATTTTACCAATAGATCATGGGCATGTGTTTCTATTTCATGTTACAACTAATCAGTGATGGAATGTCTGAGCTGAAAGTTAAAATTTTACTCTACAGAGTTTGTGCTGCATAATCATTTCTCTACAGACTCTCTGGTGTATAAAAAGTTCTCTGCAGAATTAATGGTTTATAAGAAGTTCTTTGTGTAGTCTCTCTGCTGCACAGAAAACTACTGCAGTCCAGGAGCTTATATAGTCTGCCAACAGCGCTTGAGATTTCCAAAGCTAATTGGTTTGTGGAGTTTCCCCACTCTGCCAGGTGAGTGTATGGAGTTCACAGCTGAATCACAGCTATTGACTAATTGAGACTGTAACTTCCACATGGTCAATCAAGAGGCTTACAACATTCACTGAGCATTCTGAGTGGCCCAAACCTGCAAGTGACCAATATTTCTGCAACCAACCTCATTAAAATTCACCCTATGCCCTAATTCTCATCAAGACGAACAAAAGAAAACTGAAGTTTCTCAACATAGCGTGGAATTATGAAAAGTACCTCAGTGACTACGGAGCCAAAGTCCCATTTTCAAAACAGTCTGAGGAGGCTGAGTCTCACGCAAAATCAATGAGACTTAGGCTCTGAAGTGCCTAACTCACATAGGCCCTTTTGAAAATTGTATCCCCAACTCCATTTAGAGACACTTTCAAAAAAGTAGACTCATTTTGAAAAGTGGGTGGTTTTTTTTTAGTTTTTCTTTCTCAAAAAAAAAAAAAGAAAAAACTCCCAAAAAACTACAGCCTGATCCAATTTACCTTAACGTCTCTCAAAAATTGTTTTCTAAGTACAGACCAGATGGGACACACATGAGGCAAGATTGTCCTTTGTTGTCTTCAGAGAATTCCAAGGGCATAAATTAAACTGCTAAGTAGCAAGAAGGTTACAGTTAAAAATTTGAAGCCACACAGAAAAAAGGAGAAAGAGAAGAAAAAGAAAGGAGAGAGATCTTTGTCAATTTCATTTTAAGTTAAGATGCAAAGTGAATAATGAAGTCAGAGAAGCTGGGAGTTGTTTTTATAAGTGGAACCAAAACATCCAATTTTTTTCTTGAAAGAATTCTAAGGCATTAGGACGTTCTCGCTCCCAAACACACAGAGGAAAGTTCTCAGGCCACAGCATTCCATGCATGCAGTTGTGTCCACCTAGAAGTGTCCCACATCAGTCATAACTGTAAGGCTTGAGTGAGGTTGATTGGGGGAGGCAAGGTGAAGGTGGAAATTGGAGCCACCTCCTCCTCCTCGTTTTAGGACAGACATCTCCATCTTTACTCTCCCTATGCAGCTGACAAGACTTCCTACACTAACTGACATGGAAACGATCAGCTAATTTACTGCTTTGTGTTAGGAATGCAGCCACGGCCTAAATCCCCCACCCCCCACTCTCTGGCTTGGCCATCATCTTCAGGTCATGGCTTTCAGCAATAGTTAAAGCCAGTGGGAAGGGGGGAGGGAGGAGGAGGAGAGAGAAACCTGTAGTAGAAAGGGAAGGAGGAGAGGAGAAACTTTCCACTTAAGATTCACTTTGCACCGAAAGGGCTTCCACTGGCCAACCGCAGTAAATTGAATCCAATTTCCGACAACAAGGGTCTTCCCCTCTTCCCTTCCCAGCCCCTCCCCTTCTCGGCTTTTGTAACTTACCTCCCTCCAATCTACTTCCCAACAGGAGCCGAAATTAAACAGGCTGCCCATATGCCATGCCTCACTTGTTGTCTGTTCCTCTCACTACCATCTGGCGTATTTGCTCAGCCAAAAAGAAGAAGAAGAAGAAGAAGAAGAAGGGTAAAGCTAAACACAATGAGGAGGAGGAGGAGGGAGGTGATGACGTTGTCTCTCCCATCTGCTCCTTGGCCAGACTCCCGGATAGATCAGTAATGGAGAGCAGCAGAACCATTGACAATTAACCCAAACACAGTCCTGTTTGTTTAACCTGTTCAAATAGATCAGTTCATGTGCTGCTCCTCTGGCAAGGAGGCACAGCACTCGAGGAAACAGAAGCCGCTGCCTATGCAGGGGAGGGGAGAGGGGATTCCTGTTTCCAAAACAGTGCAGGAGTAAACCCAATGGAACTGTGAAGTCAAGGAAGGAAATGTACCCTGCCCCCCTTTAGGTCTCTCCAGGTCTTTTGCTGCCACTGGCAGTCTGCGTGGTGCTGCAACAGAGATAGTGTCGCCATGCAGTCTACCAAGAGGCAGACTCTCCTAAATGTGTGTTGGGCCTGCATGTCCGGAGTTTGGTTTTGAGCCGGGTAGGTTTAGATGATACTTGGAAGCTTGTCAGGAGTTTCCAAGTCTACAAAACTGGGCTAGAAACCATAAGGGGAAATGAACGATCATGAAATTTCTGGTATCTTCAAAATGCTTCACAAACATGAATGAGTCCTGAATGTACCCTGGCAGGTGCTGTGGGTAGGTAAGTATTATTCTGGTTTAAACAAAGAGGGAAATTGACTTGCCTAAAGCCACAATAAAATTCAGTATTAGAACGGGTATTAGCACTTGGGAATTCCAGGAACACATTTCGGGGTTCAACCCACTACTAATCTTTGCATGTAAAGAGCACTTTTTATCTGCAGACCTCAGAACACATCACAGAGCCGGGTAATCATTATTATCCCTCCATTTTGCATCTGGGGAAACTGAGGCACTGAAACTGAGTCTAGGTGACAGCCAGTAAACAGAATGGCTGGGAATAGAAGTCGGGTCTTCTGTCACACTGGAGCATGTCATTCTCAGAAAAGGTAACTGGTAATATGAAATAAGGACATGATACCACAATGTTTGTATTGATAACACAGAGGTGAATTGATTACAATAATGGCCATGAGCCAATACAGCAGGTGTTTTAAAGTGGTAACACTTTAAAATCAAATAACTAGCTCTAAGTAATAAACAGTTTTGAGGTTTACATGAAAACATAACCGTTATTTCATGATAGCTATTGAAAAGTGTCCACGGCTGAACCTAATTTCCAAATCTCCCTCCCACCCCTTCCAAATCCCTTCCTGATAGCTTCTGACTTCTCCGATTCTCAGTGGGCTAGGTTGCCTTGGCAATGAATAGAGTTATCTTTTATAGATCAGTTTAAAAAAGGGAATGTGAATGATAATCAAGTTATCTTACACAGCACGGACTAGAGGATGCTGCAGTCTGAAACTGAGCACACACACCCTGCAACCTCTGCAGATAACTTCATTGTAACATTAATAATTACCAGTCTCCAGCTGAAGGGGTGGGGCCAGCTAACTTTATGCTCGTAACTGTGAATTGAATGAGCCATTTTATCTCCTAAAATGGAAAATTGGCCTATCCTCTTCACAGTAATGGTTCTTCGAGCTCGCTCTCTCTTTCTTCCTCTATAAAGCCCCATCTCTCTAATGGGGCAAGGATTGCATCTTTGTGTGTTTGCCTGTAAACACCATGCACACCTATGGTATTGTAAAAATAAGCACCAATGTGTGTATGTAACTGAAATAGGCATCAAACCAACACACGCTTGGTTCATCTCAACACAGATGCCGCTGAGTCACAAAACAATGATAATTACCATTAAGTAAGAGCTCCATGAGATCATGATGTGGGAACCTCCTCCTGTGAGAGACAGCCTGGGATGAAGAACAGACTCTGGCTCCGCCTCTGTGCAGCCGCAGAGAGGGATCACAGGTGCCGTTTCTTTGCAGGAGGGTGGGTTTGGGGAGGAAAACAGTCCCTGCTGCATGTACCATTACAGAGACAGTTCTTCCACTAGCTTTGTAATTACAGCTGGGACTAGAAGCCCTGATAAATCAGGCAAGAAGCCTAGGAGATGTTCCCAAATAAAGAAGGTACAGTCACTCTCTTCTGCATCCTAGAAATGCCTTCACGCATATAGCCCGACTTATTAGCAGGCCAGAATTAAGCAAGGTGCACATGCTGGATGTATTTCCCATCTTCCAGTCCCCTGGAATCCGGGGCCAAAAGGAATCCAGAGGAAGTAAAATGAACTTGGAGAAGGAAAATATTGGTCAAGCGGCATCACTCCATGAGCCCCTCCTCTTCCCAAAACTACCATGTGATCATCAACATCACACAAAGCAGAGAGAATAGTCCATGATTCAATCCCACCCCTTCCTACCCCTCCCCACACACAATTACAGAAAAACTGTCAATCAGTTGCATCTAAATTAAGGCCGATAAAAGTCTCGAACAAAAGGTTGAGTTGACTGATCCAGATATGAACTGGTGGTTCCAAGCAGCACAAACTGATCTCTCCATTATAACTTATTTGGAATGTCTGGACAGGAAAAATGCTTTATAAATGCAAAGTATTTACTATGTATTCAATATTATTATTATTATTAATAGTAACAGCCGCCAGAAAGTCTGATAAAACCAAGTCACGGCAACATCACATTATTTAAGCTCGTGTAGTCGTTCCACAGGAAGGCTTACATTTTTGGAAATGGATCAATATATTATTTTTAAAGAACAGCTTTAAAAAAGCCCCATAAAAGCTGGGCTACAGTCATTTTAGGGGATGAATTCCATCAAGGGCTTCTGCTGACATCATAAAGCACTCCAAACTCTACTCTTGTGGTTTTATGATCTCACCAGAAAGCCCCCTTTATGGAATTATTTCCTCATATCTCACTACAGGCCATCCATTATTCTCTCTATAATTGTTTCCACAGCACTGTTGCAGTGAAGATATTTCCAACAATTGAACATTTGTATTCCCAACAGCGGTCACCTGTCAGGTCAAGTTCTTCAATCTTTACATTCTATGTTACTACAATGGGAAAAGCAACAGAGGGTCCTGTGGCACCTTTAAGACTAACAGAGCTTATGCTCCCAATAACAGTATTGGGAGCATAAGCTTTCGTGGGTAAGAACCTCACTTCTTCAGATGCAAGTAATGGAAATTTCCAGAGGCAGGTATAAATCAGTGTGGAGATAACGAGGTTAGTTCAATCAGGGAGGGTGAGGTGCTCTGCTAGCAGTTGAGGTATGAACACCAAGGGAGGAGAAACTGCTTCATTTGCAAATGAACTGGAACTCAGCAGTTTCTCTTTGGAGTCTGGTCCTGAAGTTTTTTTGCTGTAAGATGGCTACCTTTACATCTGCTATTGTGTGGCCAGGGAGGTTGAAGTGTTCTCCTACAGGTTTTTGTATATTGCCATTCCTGATATCTGACTTGTGTCCATTTATCCTCTTGCGTAGTGACTGTCCAGTTTGGCCAATGTACATAGCAGAGGGGC